>NC_092273.1:17612847-17677847 GCF_036320965.1 Panulirus ornatus
CTTGCTTGCTCAGTGTGTGTGTGTGTGTGTGTGTGTGTGTGTGTGTGTGTGTGTGTGTGTGTGTGTGTTTTGATGCGATGCGTTCTCTCTCTCTTGCTCATTCGTCTCCGTCAATTTGCGTTCAACTTTCTAAATCTAAACACGGACACTCGCTGTTTGCAAGTACACTTTATACTGTTAACATTTAGTGATCATAGTGTAGCCAAGCAGAGACTTGAAAGGGTAAGATCAGCACATAATATTTATCAACGAAAAATAAGAACAAGAAAAGACATTGTCGGTTGGTTGAAGATACTCTCTGGCTGTAAATTATCTAAGATGCTCTCTGACGGTAAAATATTTAAGATACTCTTTGACGGTAAAGTATTTAAGATACTCTGACTGTAAAGTATTTCACAGAAATCGAGCAGAAAAGGACAGAGTTCAATAATTTATCACTAACATAATTACTGATCTTGATGTTTTCATATAATATTTTGTAGATCTTCTATTCATCTACATAAGTGCACCCATTTATGTTTAAAGTTCACGTTTAAACGAAGTCAAACACTATCAAAGAGGCAAATCGTGAGAAGATAGGCTGCTTCACGTTCAAAGCAGAGTGGCTGGCCGGATGGAATGGTAGAGAGAAAGATAATCCCAAACAGCTAGAGGCAAGAACTGAGGGAAGCTGAGGAGAAATATTCCAGTACGTTGTTTATGTAGACTTGATCTGCAAAATATGTGCTGAAGCCACAGTAGGGAATACCCGGCGACAGAGCATAGATTCTCTTCCATATGGATTTCCATTGCGACGTTATCAGCAACCATCAAAGAGAGACAGAGGAGACTCGTTCTGATGGAGAGACAACGTTTGATGTGAAACGGAAAAGTTCACGTGGACGATGGTTTGTCTACAGTACAAATGAACAGCTCCATGAACTTAGCGCGCAATATACATTATCATATAGTTGAGTGTCTGCATGTACTAGCAACCTGACTTTAGTGAAATGCACGACGATATCAAAATATTGGTATGCTTCAACAGTGTAGTCTATGTCATCATATCATAAGTTTGCTTGTCTTCCAGTGATACACTTATCATTTATAAAGGTGAAGAGATATTTATGATAGCAAGATGGTTGTGATTTAGTTCAAATCGATATATCCAGCATCTCTTAAGTACATAAGACGGTGTTCAGTAGCATTAATTCTATAAGTAATCTGCTTGCAATCCGTAATCTATTACAGATGTTATTAAAGATTTCGACTCACTAACCAAACTCGACATAATGGAAAATGGTGATGTTCACCTGGGTTGGTTGATAAGCTACGGAAGACTACGATGCTGCCTCAAGCACTCCACCCACGTTCAGTGGAACGACACTTTGTGGGGTCCACAGAGGATTGCTCAAGCCTGAAACCAAGTACCATTGATGAAGGAAATAGAGACATACATTTGAAGACTAATCATGCAGGCATATGCAGATACTCAATCCAACAGGGGACAGTTTGAGTTAAGAGTAAATGTCACAGGAAAATGAGACTATAAAAATTGTTAAAGTCTCTAATGTAGTGAGGTGGCTAACCAGGCATTTCACTGAGAGTGCTTTGATGGGCAGCTACGAGACCTGTCTTTGATACATAGAAAACAGTGACCAGTAAACAGCGCCCTGCTGGGAGAAATCTCCCATATCACTGTCGCTGACTTGAATATTTGGTATGAATTTTGCAGAACTGAGCAAATACCTTTACAACGGCCCTTTATCAATAGTAGAAGCAAGAGCCTAGATCCCCACGACAAGATGGAAGACAGTCCCTAGGAGACACAGTCCCTCTGATGCAGGTGTTGAACACCGAACTGCATCCATCACAAGAGATGAACAGCTCACAGGTGAGTCTAGCACGTCTGATCACCTGGATAAATTGGTTTTCTAGAGATGGAATATGACGAAATAGATGCTTCTGATCTTGCCTCACTTTAGCCAAGGGAAAGCCTTTATGAATTAGTCTCTGAGAACATTTGTAAATTATACATAGAAATTTTGTACTGTAATAGACTTGACGTCATTTGTCTGGAAAACCATGGAGGAGAAGTCAGTTTACTTGAGACCATTACAGTGACTACAGATACATAATTACATAGCAAACATGAAAAAGAATTGATGAATTATGACCAGTGAATTATGACTTTCGGGCAACAAAGCGGTGAACAATGCAAGAGAGTCCTAGAACTGGTGAATGTATGCAAGTAACCTTTCAAACTTGTGGCGCTGGAAGCCTTATGAGCAATATTCAGACTGAATTACGAAACAAGACAGAAAGAAAAATTACTCAGCTACCTTAATGAAGATCGAAGCTGCTCACGTTTTGATTGATACTGAAGTGAACCTGGACAAGGTTTATGAACACGGGCGAAGATGGAGAAGATATTGTTGAACAGGGACAAATGCCTTCTCTTGCATCAACTTACCCAAGTATTAGGCTCGGGTTACCAGTGATCAATGGTCTTCTGTATCAAGAAAATGATATTTCATATTCATTATACTTTGTCGCTGTCTCCCACGTTAGCGAGGTAGCGCAAGGAAACAGACGAAAGAATGGCCGAACCCACCCTCATACACAAACACACACACACACACACACACACATATATATATATATATATATATATATATATATATATATATATATATATATATATATATATATATATATATACATGAATGCCCACACACGCACATATACATACCGATACATTTCAAAGTATACATACATATACATACACATACATACACATATATATATTCATACATGCTTCCTTCATCCATTCTCGCCGCCACCCCGCCACACATGAAATGGCAACCCCTTTCCCCACGTGTGCGCCAGGCAGCGCTAGGAAAAGACAACAAAGGCAACATTCGTTCACATTCAGTCTCTTGCTGTCATGTTTAATACACCGACACCACACCCCACTTTCCACATCCAGGCCCCACAAAACTTTTCATGGTTTACCCCAGACGCTTCACATGCTCTGGTTCAATCCATTGACTGCACATCGACCTCGGTATACCACATCGTTTCAATTCACTCTATTTATTGCACGCCTTTCACCCTCCTGCATGTTCAGGCCCCGATCGCTCAAAATCCGTTTTACTCCATCCTTCCACCCCCAATTAGGTCTCCCACTTCTCGTTCCCTCCACCTCTGACCATCTATCCTCTTTGTCAATCTTTCCTCTCATTCTTTCCATGTGACCAAACCATTTCAATGCACCCTCTTCTGCTCTCTCAACCACACTTTTTATTACCACACATCTCTCTTACCCTATTATTACTTACTCGATCAAACCACCTCACACCACATATTGTCCTCAAACATCTCATTTCCAACACATCCACCCTCTTCCGAACAACCCTATCTATAGCCCATGCCTCACAACCATATAACATTGTTGGAACCACTATTCCTTCAAACATACCCATTTTTGCTCTCCGAAATAACGTTCTCGACTTCCACACATTCTTCAAGGCTCCCAGAACCTTCGCCTCCTCCCCAGCCCTGTGACTCACTACCGCTTCCACGGTTCCATCCTCTGCCAAATCCACCCCAGATATCTAAAACACTTCACTTCCTCTAGTTATTCTTCATTCTAACTTACCTCCCAGTTTACTTGTCCCTCAACCCTACTGAACCTGATAACCTTGCTCTTATTCACATTTACTCTCAAGC
The DNA here is from genome assembly GCF_036320965.1 of Panulirus ornatus. Lineage (NCBI taxonomy): Eukaryota > Metazoa > Arthropoda > Malacostraca > Decapoda > Palinuridae > Panulirus > Panulirus ornatus. Next base: position 17,616,559 of record NC_092273.1, read on the forward strand.
TTCTTCTTTCACATACCTTACCCAACTCAGTTACCAACTTCTGCAGTTTCTCACCCTAATCAGCCACTAGCGAGCAACAACTGACTCACTTCCCAAGCTCTCTCATCCCCAACATACTGCATACTTGCCCCTCTCTCCAAAATTCTTGCATTCACCTCTCCAACAACCCCATCCATAAACAAATTAAACAACCATGGAGACATCACACACCCCTGCCGCAAACCTACATTCACTGAGAACCAGTCACTTCCCTCTCTTCCTACTCATACACATGCCTTACATCCTCGATAAAAACTTTTCACTGCTTCTATCAACTTTTAATACCTTCCACAGAGCATCTCTATCAAATCTATCATATGCCTTCTCCAGATCCATAAATGCTACTTACAAATCCAACTGTTTTTCTGAGTATTTCTCACATACATTCTTCAAAGCAAACACCTGATCCACACATCCTGTGCCACTTCTGAAACCACACTGCTCTTCCACAAACTGATGCTCTGTACATGCCTTAACCCTCTCAATTTATACCCTCCCATATAATTTACCAGGAATACTAAACAAACTTATGCCTCTCTATCAAGAAAATAAAGTATTTTTCATGTGGATGAAGCCAAAGATTTGTTCTGTGTGTCTGAAGGAAATACAACGTTTGATTCTATATGTCAGAACAAAAGATAAGATTTGATTCTGTGTCTAAACAAATGATTATGTTTGATTGTATGCGTCTATATAAGACAGAATTTGAATCTATTTGCCATAACAAAATATTGTGCTTGATTCTATGTGTCTAAACAAAAGGCAGTATTTGATTCCATTTGACTAAACAAAAGATAATGTTTGATTCTTTGTGTCATAACAAAAGACAGTGTTTGAATCGATGTGTCTAATAATAGACAATGTTTAATTCTGCATGAAAACAACAGACCAGTATCAAAACAAAAGATAATATTTGATTATGTGTATAATCACAAAGCAAAAGTCATTGTTTGATTTTCTGCATCAAAACATCAGATAATACTTGACTCTATGCGTCAAAACAAAAGTGTTTGATTCTCTCAAAACAAAAGACTGTTTGATGATGCGTCAAAAGAAAGAGTGTTTGATTTTGTGCAAAAACAAAAGAAAACGTTTGATTCCATGCATCAAAAGAAAATACAATATTTGATTTTATATGTCGAAATAAAATGAAAGATATTATACTCATATACATAAAAGCAATTAAGGAAAGACTTTTCTTACGTGTATAAACAAAAGACATTCAGTTGATTCAATGTGTGAAAACAAACGAGAAGCTATTTTTACCCGCATGCATAAAAGACATTAGATAGGATACCATCCTCACGTGTCATGATAAAATCTTTCATTTCATGCAATAAAGAAATCGTAAAAGATATACACATATTTCATACGTCAATAGACAGTGATAAAATATTTGGTTTTATATGTCAAGGAACAAAGATTTTTGCTTTATGCCTCAAACGATTTGATAAATGCCACTGAAATTTTTTTCAGTGTTAATGGCTTTCAATTTGATTTCATGGCATGATAGATATCTTAAGCTGCGTCCCCTTTTTTATCAGTATCAAGTAAATGTTATCTTTATATTTCTTGTATACTAATGAAAACGTTTTAGAAAAGAATGTATTATATATATATATATATATATATATATATATATATATATATATATATATATATATATATCTTTTCCTTGCAGCCGAGTGTAGTGCAGCTCTAGTGCTGCAGAAGCTCCTTGATAGGGAGTCATGAGGTTATATGATGATATATGAGAATATATTTATATACCACACACACACACATACACACATTGTTACTGAATTCTGCTTGTATGTGTTTACAGTTCAGGCAGGAGGTCATCTTTGATAGGGCTACATCATTGTCAGCAGAAGAAAAAAGTACATTCTCCTAAAGGACCGTATCACTTTTAATGAGACCATCTTGTATAGTATTGATTGCAGACTTTATACAGAAGTAGCACCATGAAAGGGGTCCCGAGGTTGTAATAATTGATAATGGTGATTGTGATAATGATGTAAGAGTAATAATGACTACTATTATTTTCATTGCTATTATTATTGTTATTATTTATCATTATTATTATCATTAGGCTCCAGAAGGTTTATGCTACAGCAGGAAAATTATTTATTCTTTTGGAGCAAAAAGGTGCTAAACAAGATTATTCCTTTCCCTCCTTTGGCAATGATGCAGGCCCACCAAAGGTGTCTCCTTGCATGTGGTGAAACCACTGGCAAGTAGAATCCAATAATTCCTTAATGATTATATATATATATATAATATCCCTGGGGATAGGGGAGAAAGAATACTTCCCACGTATTCCCTGCGTGTCGTAGAAGGCAACTAAAAGGGGAGGGAGCGGGGGTCTGGAAATCCTCCCCTTTCTTGTTTTTTCTTTTTAATTTTCCAAAAGAAGGAACAGAGAAGTGGGTCAGGTGAGGATATTCCCTCTAAGGCCCAGTTCTCTGTTCTTAACGCTACCTCGCTAACGCGGGAAATGGCAAATAGTATGAAAATATATATATATATATATATATATATATATATATATATATATATATATATATATATATATATATATATATATATATATATATATACATATATATATATATATATATATATATATATATATATATATTTTTTTTTTTTTTTTATTTATTTATTTTGCTTTGTCGCTGTCTCCCACGTTACCGAGGTAGCGCAAGGAAACAGACGAAAGAATGGCCCAACCCACCCACATACACATGTATATACATACACGTCCACACACGCAAATATACATACCTATACATTTCAACGTATACATATATATATACACACACAGACATATACATATATACACATGTACATAATTCATACTGTCTGCCTTTATTCATTCCCAACACCACCTCGCCACACATGAAATAACAATCCCCTCCCCCCTCATGTGTGCGAGGTAGCGCTAGGAAGACAACAAAGGCCACATTCGTTCACACTCAGTCTCTAGCTGTCATGTAATAATGCATCGAAACCACAGCTCCCTTTCCACATCCAGGCCCCACAGAACTTTCCATGGTTTACCTCAGACGCTTCACATGCCCTGGTTCAATCCATCGACAGCATGTCGACCCCGGTATACCACATCGTTCCAATTCACTCTATTCCTTGCGCGCCTTTCACCCTCCTGCATGTTCAGGCTCCGATCACTCAAAATCTTTTTCACTCCATCTTTCCACCTCCAATTTGGTCTCCCACTTCTTCTTGTTCCCCCACCTCTGCCACATATATCCTCTTTGTCATTCTTTCCTCACTCATTCTCTCCATGTGACCAAACCATTTCAAAACACCCTCTTCTGCTCTCTCAGCCACAATTTTTTTATCACCACACATCTCTCTTACCCTTACATTACTTACTCGATCAAACCACCTCACACTACATATTGTCCTCAAACATCTCATTTCCAGCACATCCACCCTCCTCCGCACAACCCTATTCATAACCTACGCCTCGCAATCTTACAACATTGTTGGAACCACTATTCCTTCAAACATACCCATTTTTGCTTTCCGAGATAATGTTCTCGACTTCCACACATTCTTCAAGGCTCCCAGGATTTTCGCCCCCTCCCCCACTCTATGATTCACTTCCGCTTCCATGGTTCCATCAGTTGCCAAATCCACTCCCAGATATCTAAAATACTTCACTTCCTCTAGTTTTTCTCCATTCAAACTTACTTCCCAATTGACTTGACCCTCAACTCTACTGTACCTAATAACCTTGCTCTTATTCACATTTACTCTTAACTTTCTTCTTTCACACACTTTACCAAGCTCAGTCACCAGCTTCTGCAGTTTCTCACATGAATCAGCCACCAGCGCTGTATCATCAGCGAACAACAACTGACTCACTTCCCAAGCTCTCTCATCTACAACAGACCGCATACTTGCCCCTCTTTCCAAAACTCTTGCATTCACCTCCCTAACAACACCATCTACAAACAAATTAAACAACCATGGAGACATAACACACCCTTGCCGCAAACCTACATTCACTGAGAACCAATCACTTTCCTGTCTTCCTACACGTAAACATGCCTTACATCCTCGATAAAAACTTTTCACTGCTTCTAACAACTTGCCTCCCACACCATATATTCTTAATACCTTTCACAGAGCATCTCTATCAACTCTATCATATGCCTTCTCCAGATCCATATTCGTTCACACTCAGTCTCTAGCTGTCATGTGCAAATACATATATTTTTTAATACATAATCTCCATTTCCCGCATTAGCGAGGTAGCAATAAGAACAGAGGACTGAACCTAAAAGGGAAAATCCTCACTTGGCCACATTCTCTGTTCCCTCTTTTGGAAAAGTCAAAATTGGAGAGGAGGATTTCTAGTCGCCCCACCCCACCCCTGCCCCCAAATATATATATATATATATATATATATATATATATATATATATATATATATATATATATATATATATATATATTCCTATGAGTCCATCGGGAAAATGAAACACGGCAAGTTCCCAAGTGCACTTTAGTGTCATAATCACATCATCAGGGGAGGTTCAAGAAAGAAATATAAGTCAGTAAGCAGAGGAAATACTTGTAAAGTACGGCAAAGTATGTTGGCTGGTGGTGGGTGTGCGTAACTTTGACAATCGTCTAACGGGACGAAGTCTGTATTCTGCTACAAAAAAAAAGGTCCAGCAGACAAACAAACAGGGAAATTATAAGCTTTTTATACTTATGGACGGTAGGATTTCCCAGGTCAAGGGTAAACACATTATTTGCAGGAGCAAATCAAATAATCTATTTTGTAAGCCGGAAATTTCATATATTTGGGGGGGAAAAAAAACATGATGTTATAAATATTTCTATTTCCAGAGCTGACATGTAAGTAATGTATTTGTTGTTTTCATAATAGAAATATTCTCCCCGCTTACAGCCACCAAGCAAGCTAAACATTTTCCAGTATGCTTTTGGGGATGCGATTAATCTTTGTAGACACTGATGCCCGTTATGAATAAATGACACCTATATGACATGTGTTACCCATGTTGACCTGAGCGAAACCTGAAGCAGATCTATTCTTTGACGAATCTATAGTTCTCCTTTCAACCACTCTCATCAGTAGATTACTCCAATAAGTTAACACAGGTGGGAAAGAAAAAGCACTTCCCCTCATTCGAGATGAAACGTGAAATCATAGGAATTAATCCTTAAGTAGCTTGTTAGGTCGAGATTATCAAAGCCTTTGATAATTCTGAATACCTATATTGGATCACCTCTTAACCTTCTCTCTTCTGAGCTTAATAAGATCTAAGTTCATTTAATCGGCTTTCACACATAGGATTTGTTTCTTGGTCCGGGAATTATATCTTGTTGGCTCTAGGCTGTTCCCGCCCTTCCAGTCTGCACGGGGGGTCCTAATTTTTTTCCAAGGAGGTGACCAAAAGCCAACGCAATATTCACGATGGAGACGCGTCAGTGAGGATGATTTCCCTACACTTAGATTCAAAGTCCTGCCTGTGAATGGTGATGGCGGTGGTGATGATGATGGAGTCGGCAGGGAAAGAGGGCATTATGGCTTCTATTGAGGATGATGTTGGTGGGGCTGGTGCTGAGGAGAACGGCAAGTAGGGCTGTTGATCATGCTGAGATGGATGGTTGCCGAGGTGGTAGTGGTGCTGGTGCTGAGGAGGGTGGTAGTGGTGCTGAGGAGGGTGGTAGTGGTGCTGAGGAGGGTGGTAGTGGTGCTGGTGCTGAGTAAGATGGTGGTTGTAATGTTGGTGCTGGTGCTGAGTAAGATGGTGGTTGTAATGTTGATGGTGTGTGTGGCGAGAGTGATGGTGAGGGGTTGCACTGGTGTTGGTTACTACTGATGGAGGTATTGATGATGTGATGGTGATGAGTAGGATGGTGAAGGTGAGGGTGATGACTACAGTGTCCTGGTTGCCTGGTTGTGATACTGGTAGTGTTGATGGGAAAGGTGATAAGATGATGGTTGTAGAGGTTGTGGTTGTGAAACTGATGGTATTGATGGGAACGGTGATGAGATGGTGGTTGTAGAGATCATGGTTGTGATACTGGTGGTGTTGATGGGAAAGGTGATAAGAAGATAGTTGTGGAGGTTGTGGTTGTGATAATGGTGATGTTGATGGTGGTGCCGGAAGTGATAATGATGGATTTCACGTTGATAGTAAGATAGGAGAAGGTCCACTGGATTTCACAAAATTTATGTATCCATTGTTGAAGATTGCTTTCATGACCACATACCCCACACCCAAGAAAAGAGTATTATGGACTTCAGAAGAGTATGCTATGCTGAAGGCTGTATCCATAGCAGAAGGCTGCATCCACTATTGAGTTTTATCCACTTATGAAAATCATATCCGCAGCTGAAATTTTGCCCACAGTTGAAGATTGTATCCACTATTTGTATATACTGCAGAAAATTTTTGTGCGCTATACATGATTGCATCCACTGCAGAGAATGTATACAACACTGAAAATTGTATCCACTGCTGAAGACTGTATACACTATGCAAGAATGTATCCACTGCTGAAGACTGCATACACTATGGAAGATTGTATCCACTGCTGAAGACTGTATACACTATGCAAAAGGTTTATGCAAATAGTATCCATTACTGTAAAAACTTTCAACTTCCATTGATGGTGACCTTAATTCCTTTCATGTATCATGAGCCAATTAGTTTAACTTTCCTCTCGCCATTGAATAATGTAAAATACCATACATTTAGTAACATATTGATAAAAACCAAAACACATGTATACAGCCTGAATGTAAAATTTTGCCGACAGATATTCACATATATATATATATATATATATATATATATATATATATATATATATATATATATATATATATATATATATATATATATTTTTTTTTTTTTTTTTCATACATATTCGCCATTTCTCGCATTAGCGAGGTAGCGTTATGAACAGAGGACTAAGCCTTCGAGAGAATATCCTCACTTGGCCCCATTCTTTGTTCCTTCGATTGGAAAATTTAAAACGAGAGGGGAGGATTTCCAGCCCCCGCTCCCTTCCCTTTTAGTCGCCTTTCACGACATACAGGGAATACGTGGGAAGTATTCTTTCTCCACTATCCTCAGGGATAATATATATATATATATATATATATATATATATATATATATATATATATATATATATATATATATATATATATGTATATATATATATATATATATATATATATATATATATATATATATATATATATATCTTTTCTTGTGTAATTTTCAAAGTAAACCTATAGAGAACAATATGAAACTGGATATATATCGTGACATACATAAATAGAATTTACATTCCTATAGTTAATGGGAATCCTGACGGCTGTTTGAACGCTAATAGCTCTAATTCTGTTCTTACTTCAATCAGTAAATGCCTAACTTTACAACCATAGCGCATCTCTCTCTCTCTCTCTCTCTCTCTCTCTCTCTCTCTCTCTCTCTCTCTCTCTCTCTTAGTGGCTGTTAATTTCCCTTCCTTGTTAGTGGCTGTCGATTTCTCTTCCTTATACCTTGTACCTGTCCACACACACACACATACAGCACTTGGCAGCACTTAACTCATACGTCTTATTCTAAAACTCTGGATTTTCCCTATACGATGAGCGCTATGGGCTACCTTTCCCCTAATGGCAAAATCTCGTCCTGAGCACCGGAGCCGTGCTACATCCACCCCTCCTCCCTGGTGTGGTAGTGGTGGCCTCTATGTTTACATACCCCCGTAGGCGGGCCAGGGAGGAGGCCTACCCGTTCACCCAAAATGCCTCCCACGAGCGAAGAATATTTCCCACCAGAATTTTTTTGGCCAACAATTTTTCGACGTCTTTGTTACATTACGCATTTTGAATTGTGATTTCTTTTTTTTCAATGTGATATTGGTGTCATTAACACGGGAGGGTGGTTTGTCTGTTTGATTGTTGTATTAAGTCTGATGTATATAAAGAAGCTGTTCCTGATTACGTAAGGAACTGGTTACTTCTCATTGGCAGAAACTGTGATCTCAATGTTTTTTGTTTTCTTTAAGATTTTCTTACACACACACACACACACACACACACACACACACACACACACACACACACACACACATACATACATATATATATATTTTTTTTTTTTTTTTTTTTTTTTTTTTTTTTTATACTTTGTCGCTGTCTCCCGCGTTTGCGAGGTAGCGCAAGGAAACAGACGAAAGAAATGGCCCAACCCCCCCCCCCATACACATGTACATACACACGTCCACACACGCAAATATACATACCTACACAGCTTTCCATGGTTTACCCCAGACGCTTCACATGCCTTGATTCAATCCACTGACAGCACGTCAAACCCTGTATACCACATCGCTCCAATTCACTCTATTCCTTGCCCTCCTTTCACCCTCCTGCATGTTCAGGCCCCGATCACACAAAATCTTTTTCACTCCATCTTTCCACCTCCAATTTGGTCTCCCTCTTCTCCTCGTTCCCTCCACCTCCGACACATATATCCTCTTGGTCAATCTTTCCTCACTCATTCTCTCCATGTGCCCAAACCATTTCAAAACACCCTCTTCTGCTCTCTCAACCACGCTCTTTTTATTTCCACACATCTCTCTTACCCTTACGTTACTTACTCGATCAAACCACCTCACACCACACATTGTCCTCAAACATCTCATTTCCAGCACATCCATCCTCCTGCGCACAACTCTATCCATAGCCCACGCCTCGCAACCATACAACATTGTTGGAACCACTATTCCTTCAAACATACCCATTTTTGCTTTCCGAGATAATGTTCTCGACTTCCACACATTTTTCAAGGCTCCCAAAATTTTCGCCCCCTCCCCCACCCTATGATCCACTTCCGCTTCCATGGTTCCATCCGCTGACAGATCCACTCCCAGATATCTAAAACACTTCACTTCCTCCAGTTTTTCTCCATTCAAACTCACCTCCCAATTGACTTGACCCTCAACCCTACTGTACCTAATAACCTTGCTCTTATTCACATTTACTCTTAACTTTCTTCTTCCACACACTTTACCAAACTCAGTCACCAGCTTCTGCAGTTTCTCACATGAATCAGCCACCAGCGCTGTATCATCAGCGAACAACAACTGACTCACTTCCCAAGCTTTCTCATCCCCAACAGACTTCATACTTGCCCCTCTTTCCAAAACTCTTGCATTTACCTCCCTAACAACCCCATCCATAAACAAATTAAACAACCATGGAGACATCACACACCCCTGCCGCAAACCTACATTCACTGAGAACCAATCACTTTCCTCTCTTCCTACACGTACACATGCCTTACATCCTCGATAAAAACTTTTCACTGCTTCTAACAACTTGCCTCCCACACCATATATTCTTAATACCTTCCACAGAGCATCTCTATCAACTCTATCATATGCCTTCTCCAGATCCATAAATGCTACATACAAATCCATTTGCTTTTCTAAGTATTTCTCACATACATTCTTCAAAGCAAACACCTGATCCACACATCCTCTACCACTTCTGAAACCGCACTGCTCTTCCCCAATCTGATGCTCTGTACATGCCTTCACCCTCTCAATCAATACCCTCCCATATAGTTTACCAGGAATACTCAACAAACTTATACCTCTGTAATTTGAGCACTCACTCTTATCCCCTTTGCCTTTGTACAATGGCACTATGCACGCATTCCGCCAATCCTCAGGCACCTCACCATGAGTCATACATACATTAAATAACCTTACCAACCAGTCAACAATACAGTCACCCCCTTTTTTAATAAATTCCACTGCAATACCATCCAAACCTGCTGCCTTGCCGGCTTTCATCTTCCGCAAAGCTTTTACTACCTCTTCTCTGTTTACCAAATCATTTTCCCTAACCCTCTCACTTTGCACACCACCTCGACCAAAACACCCTATATCTGCCACTCTGTCATCAGACACATTCAACAAACCTTCAAAATACTCATTCCATCTCCTTCTCACATCACCACTACTTGTTATCACCTCCCCATTTACGCCCTTCACTGAAGTTCCCATTTGCTCCCTTGTCTTACGCATCCTATTTACCTCCTTCCAGAACATCTTTTTATTCTCCCTAAAATTTACTGATAGTCTCTCACCCCAACTCTCATTTGCCCTTTTTTTCACCTCTTGCACCTTTCTCTTGACCTCCTGTCTCTTTCTTTTATACTTCTCCCACTCAATTGCATTTTTTCCCTGCAAAAATCGTCCAAATGCCTCTCTCTTCTCTTTCACTAATACTCTTACTTCTTCATCCCACCACTCACTACCCTTTCTAAACAGCCCACCTCCCACTCTTCTCATGCCACAAGCATCTTTTGCGCAATCCATCACTGATTCCCTAAATACATCCCATTCCTCCCCCACTCCCCTTACTTCCATTGTTCTCACCTTTTTCCATTCTGTACACAGTCTCTCCTGGTACTTCCCCACACAGGTCTCCTTCCCAAGCTCACTTACTCTCACCACCTTCTTCACCCCAACATTCACTCCTCTTTTCTGAAAACCCATACTAATCTTCACCTTAGCCTCCACAAGATAATGATCAGACATCCCTCCAGTTGCACCTCTCAGCACATTAACATCCAAAAGTCTCTCTTTCGCACGCCTGTCAATTAACACGTAATCCAATAACGCTCTCTGGCCATCTCTCCTGCTTACATAAGTATACTTATGTATATCTCGCTTTTTAAACCAGGTATTCCCAATCATCAGTCCTTTTTCAGCACATAAATCTACAAGCTCTTCACCATTTCCATTTACAACACTGAACACCCCATGCATACCAATTATTCCCTCAACTGCCACATTACTCACCTTTGCATTCAAATCACCCATCACTATAACCCGGTCTCGTGCATCAAAACCGCTAACACACTCATTCAGCTGCTCCCAAAACACTTGCCTCTCATGATCTTTCTTCTCATGCCCAGGTGCATATGCACCAATAATCACCCACCTCTCTCCATCAACTTTCAATTTTACCCATATTAATCGAGAATTTACTTTCTTACATTCTATCACATACTCCCACAACTCCTGTTTCAGGAGTATTGCTACTCCTTCCCTTGCTCTTGTCCTCTCACTAACCCCTGACTTCACTCCCCAGACATTTCCAAACCACTCTTCCCCTTTACCCTTGAGCTTCGTTTCACTCAGAGCCAAAACATCCAGGTTCCTTTCCTCAAACATACTACCTATCTCTCCTTTTTTCACATCTTGGTTACATCCACACACATTTAGGCACCCCACTCTGAGCCTTCGAGGAGGATGATCACTCCCCGCGTGACTCCTTCTTCTGTTTCCCATTTTAGAAAGTTAATACAAGGAGGGGAGGATTTCCGGCCCCCCGCTCCCGTCCCCTCTAGTCGCTTTCTACGACACGCGAGGAATACGTGGGAAGTATTCTTTCACCCCTATCCCCAGGGATAATATACATATATATATATACATATACACACACACACACATACACACACATACGCACATACACACACACACACACACACATACATATATATACATATGAAAAATGTAAGAAACAATTTAGAAAACAAACTTTTAGCTTGAAATGAATGAAAAAATGAATGTCACATAATGGTTCAACCTCTGGCTATGGAAAAGGAAATGTACAATATATATATATATATATATATATATATATATATATATAATTTGTTTATTTTGATTTGTTGCTGTCTCCCGAGGTAGCGTAAAGAAACAGACGAAAGAATGGGCCAACCCTCCCACATACACATGTATATACATACGCGTCCACACACGCAAATGTACATACCTATACATCTCATTGTATACATATGTATACACACAGAGACATATGTAACACATGTACATAATTCACAATGTCTGCCTTTATTCATTCCTATCGCCACCCCGCCAAACATGAAATAACAACCCCTTCCCCCTTCCTATGCGCGAGGTAGCGCTAGGAAAAGACAAGAAAAGCCACATTCGTTCACACTCAGTCTCTAGCTGTCATGTAATAATGCACCGAAACCACAGCTCTCTTTCCACATCCAGGCCCCACAGAACTTTTCATTGTTTACCTAAAACGCTTCACATGCCCGATTCAATCCATTGACAGCACGTCGACCCCGGTATACCACATCGTTCCAATTTACACTATTCCTTGCACGCATTTCACCCTCCTGCATGTTCAGGCCCCGACCACTCAAAATCTTTTTGACTCCATCTTTCCACCTCCAATTTGGTCTCCCACTTCTCGTTCCCTCCACCTCTGACACATATATCCTCTTTGTCAATCTTTCCTCACTCATTCTCTCCATGTGACCAAACCATTTCAAAACATCCTCTTCTGCTCTCTCAACCACACTCTTTTTATTACCACACATCTCTCTTACCCTATTATTACTTACTCGATCAAACCACCTACACCACATATTGTCCTTATACATCTTATTTCCAGCACATGCACCCTCCTCCGCACAACTCTATAGCCCACGCCTCGCAACCATATAACATTGTTGGAACCACTATTCCTTCAAATATATATATATATATATATATATATATATATATATATATATATATATATATACACTGATAGATAGATAGATATAGATATAGATATAACAAAAAGGGAAACGGAGAATATGGAGCGTCAAGCGCTCTTCTATGATTACAACGTCAGGTACTGAGTACTGGGCGGGACCGGCAAATGAATTAAGTATCAGGTGAAGGGATTAATGTTCACGTCAGCCTTTGATGACTTCACCTCTCTACAGTGACAAAATGAAGTTAATCTATTTTCTTGGAAACATATTTGCAGTTTTTTTTTCACTTATAAAGTTACCTAAATTATATAAACCAACATTTTGATTCATATATTTTCCTCTACTTTGCTTGATAAAGAGACGATTTAGCAATACTTCTGTCCATAATTGAGTTATTGTATGTGATCATCTTAACACTGCATCAGCCAATTTGATAATCAAAGTCTTTGAGGTGGAGCAATAGTGTATTGCATTCTTGACCCTACATAGCCCTACTCTTAGGTTATTTTAACGTTGATAACCTATTATAATCTTACTCGTTTCACAAATGTAAACCTAAAATCACACTCTTTGTAGGGAATATTGTATACACAACGCCTCTGAAAAGTTACAGAATTTCTAATGAGACTTTCCCTAACCGTATTATTATTGCTGAAAAAAAATGATAAAAGAAAAAAAAAATCAAAACAAACATAAGCAGTTTCCCACAATAGGGTAATACTAACAAGTTCTTTAGGTTGGCATTGTAGACAGACTTTCTAGCAAAATTTCAGGCTAAATCAAGGTAACATTTGGGATACTGTGATGCATAAACTGTGTCATATTGCAGAGTTCATCGTCAATGAATTCTGGACTGCATATGCGAAATGCTCTGAGAAACACTGATAAAAACACAGAACGTTTTACTTTATTGTGACGAGTCTGTTCGTGTATTCACTACCACTGTACTCATTTGTACTATTCATTCCCTGCTTGTTGTAGAAGGCGACGAAGAGAGGCAGAGCGCGTGGCTGGAAATCCTCTCTTCCTGTATTACTTTCCAAAAGAAGGAGCAGAGCATGGAGCCAAGTGAAGAACTTTTTATCTATGTCTTTGACATCTGTTCCTGACGCTACCTCCCTCACGTGGGATACGCTTGAGCCACTGCCCCAAAATGGACAGTGCTTCATGAACTAATTTCATTGAAATATGGCACGAAAATATTGCAATTTACATTGTCGTTCTCTGTGAATTCAAACAGATGATGAATGAAAACAAGATAGTGTGCCAATATGGGGACAATTACATGAATCTGGAAAATCAGAATTCTTTAAAATCTTCATCTATGGAATAATAGTTTTATTTCTGATCTGGTGAAATTACTTCAGTAGATTTATGACAGAAATATTGAAAATTTCTCATGATCTACAAACATCTTAAGTAGAACAAATATGTAAAGGAAACTTACTGAAATATATACATTAAAGAGTAACGAGAATTCACTCTTATTTCTTATTCTTAGATCTACAGGTTGGCAACTACTTCAAGGGAGTACGAGATGGGTGTCGAGGGAGCAATCAATAGCTTACAGCCTGCTACTGTGGGAAGTAAGGATTTGGCCTGGAGTTTTTGCTTTGTCTACAAAGAACCTGTTGTTGCTGTTATCAATGTTACTGTTGTTGTTACAGTTACTGTTCTTAATGCATTTCGTGGCTCCTGGTTTGTCAGGTCACCAAAGGACAAAAGAACCGTCATATTTTGTACAACTTTCTGTCTCAGCACCTCAACACATCTCTGTACAGCATCATCTGTTTACAGCTCTAGCTCCGACGAACGGTGAGGACTGAACACGATAGGTCAAGAATGTGTGTACATAATAGCTACAGAATACAAGTATGTCATAAATTGCACGAGAAAAACTTCAGTAGTAATTACTAGCTGGATGGACCAATTATGTTTAATGACTTTACTCTGAATACAGCAGACTTTTGTCCTCCGGCGCTGCAGCAGCAAGTACACGGAGGATTTGCATGGGATTTTGTACGTTAATGTTTGTGAATTTTCAATAGAAAAATTAGGTAACACTTGTCAACGAGGATTTTATATTTGATATAGAATTATGATTGCTAATTTAGATACATTGAATTCAAAACGGTTGCCCAAAGGTTTCTAATATATCTAAAATCTTATTTCTGACGTCAACATATATATCATTATGTTATAGAGATAGCAAAAGTTCTTTCTTATTATAGACCTAGAACAGTTCTTGTTACAGAGATAGAAACAGTTCTCTGTTATGGATATAACAATAATTGTTTCTTATCATAGAAATAGCGACAATTCTATCTTGTTATAGAGATAGCAACAGTTCTATAATTTATAAGTATAGAACAAATTTCATTCTTGTACAAATAACAACAGTTCTCTCTTGTTATAGAGATAGCAATAGTTCTCTTGTTATAGAGATAGCAATAGTTCTCTTGTTATAGAAATATCAATAGTTCTCTGGTTATAGGGATAACAATAGTCCTCTCTCGTTATAGAGATAGCAATATTTCTCTTGTTATAGCGATAGCAATAGTTCTCTTGTTAGGGCATAGCAGTAGTCCTCTCTCGTTATAGAGGTAGCAATAGTTCTGTCACGAGCATTAGCTGTTCTTGATATCCACCAGATGTATAGAGTGCTTGAAGAAAACTTCTGCCATTTGTATTCCGATGGAAATGCCTTAAAATACTGCAGTTAACGTGACCTTTCAACGATTCAGAGCTTTTGTAGAAAATCATGGAGACCTTATCGAAATCTAGGGATAAATGTATAAGAATTAGATACACAGTTTTAAGATATATTGTTTTCTTATTATTACTTTATCATTATCATTTTACAATTACCAACGTTCGTTCTAGCTGTAAATATTTTCGCGAAGGAACTAGATTATAATGATAAGATGAAGTCTGTGTAATCGAAATTGATAGGAGTGACTAGTAACAGGATATTAGTGCCATGGCTGGATCATATGTGGCAATGGACTTCTTCTACATAATCTTGTTTACTTTTGGGACAGACGCACAACCCAAAAGATCGCTACTCGGTGGAGCAATACGAGACTTTGTTCCTTAGGAGGAGAGAAGTTAAAGCTGCGTCACCTTAAGTGGACTCAGACGAAGAACATTCCTACCATGTTTAGAAATCAGACTTGATTTGCCGATGAATTTATTCAAAGCTCTGGATGAGAAAAGGAATGCTTGTCGTTATCTATAGGAGAAGTTTCCAAAGATTACTGTCCCTAAATTGGGACGAATTATCATAGTAGACTACAAACTAATTTGTAAGCGATGCAACTTTGAAGAAAGCGGTCCAAGAAATTAACTGTGAGAGAATTCTTAGGTAACAGACATTGGTGTTGAAGCTACCGGATAAGTGTAGAAAAATGGGCCGCCTAGTACAATAGTATTTGTACTCTCACTCAGAACTTCCCACGGAAATTTGGACGCCTTAAGTGGTGCATGCACGTCTGTAAGCGATTCCGACACGAACTGGAACAGTCAGATAACATTATCATGGCAGATGGGAGACCACTGGTGATTGCTGCAGATTGTACGATGAGATACAGTGAGAGATCAAGCAGCTCATTACTTGATCGTGTAAAATGATTCAGACGTCTCTTTTACGGGGAACAAGTTTCGTTGTGATTTGGTGATACAGTTGGCTTGTATAGGTGCCATGTGAAGTGTCTTTGAAGATAAAGATTCGGACGAAAAAAAATTGGGTTATACTTTTGCAGTCAGCGTTGAGATACTTCATGAATATGCAGTGCTAAGAATTAAGATGCATATATGTAAATGACGTCATATTTGAAATTCAGAGAGCGATGGGATATTCTGAGCAACATTTGTGAAATTTGCATGTTAGAGTTTGCTAAGATTACACATCTTTACGTCAGACACAGGAAAAAAAATAGATTTTTTTTTTAACCAGTGTGATTACTGTTTGTGATCACTATTTGTGTATTACAGAGAGAGAGTTTTACGCTCGTGTTGCCACGTCTCTTAACCTTGCATATATGTACCTTGTATATATGTATACACACACACACACACACACACACACACACACACACACACACACACACACAACACACTAGCCTAAGCCATATAATGCACATGATTTTGTACTGAAAATATGAAGTGCTGTCGAATTGTTTTCACACTGCAAATTTGAAGCACTACATATGATTTGTCACTGCGAACTTTAAGCACTTCCCAAGAACATATTCACAGAAATCTTAGAAACTGCAAAGGTCTTTAACCTGCAGGTTTGGATGCTTATAAAACTCGATCTATGAAAGGTTTCACAGAAGAGATTAAGAGGGTAAGGCAGCCAGTGGCCAGGATAGAAGCACTCTGGACGAGCGGGATTTTCACAATATTCATACACAAATGGAGCATTTCAGACGAACGGTGTGTTCACAATGCAAATATACAATACGATTTCTTTATCTCGGAACAATTGCGACCTTTTTCTGTAAGCTTCTACCTTTGTTTACTGCAGTCCAGCTAGACTTGGTATGATATCTAGGGTATGTAAGTCACTATAACTACTGTTTCCCATATCTTGAGTTAAAAGAATTCGTCAGATAAAATTCTAGGAAAGCAATTTCGACCACCGTGCGTTCGGTACTGTTTCATAATCCAAAGTTCATGAAGCTTTTATGGTATTTAATGGATAGGGGGAAACACAACGTCAAAACGCCAGCAAGCGATATGTTATAAACTATTGTTAGATCAAAACAAGAAAAAAAAAAATGCAAAGAATCAATTCAGTAAGAATTTACAATATTACATTAAATGAGTTACAGGATATTGGAAACGTTCCTTTTTGAAATATTTTCCATTTCTCTGGGATGACTGAGAGACAGACGCATTATCCCTCAACTCACTGTGGCCTCTCTCTCTCAGATATCACATATCACTTTCCTGCAACAATACAAAGGTTCTCATCTGGTATCCAACATAAGAAGAAGCCTTACTCAATCTTCTTTCCAGTTCAATGCCTTTTTTACTTTTCTTCAATTGAGTTTTTTAAAGTGTCAGTCGCCAGACACAATTCTTTTGTTTCGCTCAGGGGTTCTTAACCCTGGGGTCGCGACCCCAAAGGGAACTTCAAGCGTTATTCTGTGAAACCATCGAGGCAGATCCCTGGCTGTCAGAACATATGTCTTAGAATGCCAGAATTGGAAGCTTTCTTGCCTCATTGTATATTTAGAATGTAGAGTAACTATGTATATACCTGGGGATAGGGGAGAAAGAATACTTCCCACGTATTCCCTGCGTGTCGTAGAAGGCGACTAAAAGGGAAGGGAGCGGGGGGGCTGGAAATCCTCCTCTCTCGTTTTTTTTTTTGTTTTCCAAAGGAACAGAGAAGGGAGCCGGATGAGGATGTTTCCTCAGAGGCCCAGTTCTCTGTTCTTAACGCTACCTCGCTGACGCGGGAAATGGCGAATAGTATGAAAGAAAGAAAGATAAATATATATATACATATAATTTATATATATATATATATATATATATATATATATATATATATATATATATATATATATATATATATATATATATATATATATATATACGCGCACCTTCATAAAACATATAAACCTCCAACAGCCAGGATCTCTTGCACAGGGGTCCCGGGGTCGATCCTGGCTGTTGGAGGTTTGTATGTGATATATATATATATATATATATATATATATATATATATATATATATATATATATATATATATATATATATATATATATATATATATATATATATATATATGTGAATATACATATATGTATATACATACGTCCACACACGCAAATATACATACCTACACAGCTTTCCATGGTTTACCCCAGACGCTTCACATGCCCTGATTCAATCCACTGACAGCACGTCAACCCCGGTATACCACATCGATCCAATTCACTCTATTCCTTGCCCTCCTTTCACCCTCCTGCATGTTCAGGCCCCGATCACACAAAATCTTTTTCACTCCATCTTTCCACCTCCAATTTGGTCACCCACTTCTCGTTCCCTCCACCTCCGACACATATATCCTCTTGGTCAATCTTTCCTCACTCATTCTCTCCATGTGCCCAAACCATTTCAAAACACCCTCTTCTGCTCTCTCTTTTTATTTCCACACATCTCTCTTACCCTTACGTTACTTACTCGATCAAACCACCTCACACCACACATTGTCCTCAAACATCTCATTTCCAGCACATCCATCCCCCTGCGCACAACTTTATCCATAGCCCACGCCTCGCAACCATACAACATTGTTGGAACCACTATTCCTTCAAACATACCCATTTTTGCTTTCCGAGATAATGACTTCCACACATTCTTCAAGGCTCCCAGGATTTTCGCCCCCTCCCCCACCCTATGATCCACTTCCGCTCCCATGGTTCCATCCACTGCCAGATCCACTCCCAGATATCTAAAACACTTTACTTCCTCCAGTTTTGCTCCATTCAAGCTTACCTCCCAAATGACTTGACCCTCAACCCTACTGTACCTAATAACCTTGCTCTTATTCACATTTACTCTTAACTTTCTTCTTTCACACACTTTACCAAACTCAGTCACCAGCTTCTGCAGTTTCTCACATGAATCAGCCACCAGCGCTCTATCATCAGCGAACAACTGACTCACTTCCCAAGCTCTCTCATCTCCAACAGACTTCATACTTGCCCCTCTTTCCAAAACTCTTGCATTTACCTCCCTAACAACCCCATCCATAAACAAATTAAACAACCATGGAGACATCACACACCCCTGCCGCAAACCTACATTCACTGAGAACCAATCACTTTCCTCTCTTCCTACACGTACACATGCCTTACATCCTCGATAAAAACTTTTCACTGCTTCTAACAACTTTCCTCCCACACCATATATTCTTAATACCTTCCACAGAACATCTCTATCAACTCTATCATATGCCTTCTCCAGATCCATAAATGCTACATACAAATCCATTTGCTTTTCTAAGTATTTCTCACATACATTCTTCAAAGCAAACACCTGATCCACACATCCTCTACCACTTCTGAAACCACGCTGCTCTTCCCCAATCTGATGCTGTGTACATGCCTTCACCCTCTCAATCAATACCCTCCCATATAATTTACCAGGAATACTCAACAAACTTATACCTCTGTAATTTGAGCACTCACTCTTATCCCCTTTGCCTTTGTACAATGGCACTATGCACGCATTCCGCCAATCCTCAGGCACCTCACCATGAGTCATACATACATTAAATAACCTTACCAACCAGTCAGTAATACAGTCACCCCCTTTTTTAATAAATTCCACTGCAATACCATCCAAACCTGCTGCCTTGCCGGCTTTCATCTTCCGCAAAGCTTTTACTACCTCTTCTCTGTTTACCAAATCATTTTCCCTAACCCTCGCACTTTGCACACCACCTCGACCAAAACACCCTATATCTGCCACTCTATCATCAAACACATTCAACAAACCTTCAAAATACTCACTCCATCTCCTTCTCACATCACCACTACTTGTTATCACCTCCCCATTTGCGCCCTTCACTGAAGTTCCCATTTGCTCCCTTGTCTTACGCATTTTATTTACCTCCTTCCAGAACATCTTTTTATTCTCCCTAAAATTTAATGATACTCTCTCACCCCAACTCTCATTTGCCCTCTTTTTCACCTCTTGCACCTTTCTGTTGACCTCCTGTCGCTTTCTTTCATACATCTCCCACTCAATTGCATTTTTTCCCTGCAAAAATCGTCGAAATGCCTCTCTCTTCTCTTTCACTAATACTCTTACTTCTTCATCCCACCACTCTCTACCCTTTCTAATCAACTCACCTCCCACTCTTATATATATATATATATATATATATATATATATATATATATATATATATATATATATATATATATATATATATATATATATATATATATATATATATATATATATATACATATATATATATATATATATATATATATATATATATGTATATATATATATATATATATACACATATATATATATATATATATATATATATATATATATATATATATATATATATATATATATATATATATATATATATATATATATATATACATTATCCCTGGGGATAGGGGAGAAAGAATACTTCCCACGTATTCCCTGCGTGTCGTAGAAGGCGACTAAAAGGGGAGGGAGCGGGTGGCTGGAAATCCTCCCCTCTCGTTTTTTTTTTTTATTTTCCAAAAGAAGGAACAGAGAAGGGGGCCAGGTGAGGATTTTCCCTCTAAGGCCCAGTCCTCTGTTCTTAACGCTACCTCGCAAACGCGGGAAATGGCGAATAGTATGAAAAAAAAAAAAAATATATATACATATATGTATATATATATATATATATATATATATATATATATATATATATATATATATATATATATATATATATATATATATGCTGTGAGAAATTTAGTGGGAAAATGCAAATGAGCCAGCACGGCTGAAAATAACTCCTCACGTAAATCTATTCCGCTCTTGCCTCATTCTCCTCCGAGCGCCTCAGCTTCAGTGGCGCTACTCAGTATTCTGCTCCTGAGACATCGCCATCCCCTCCACTCTCTACAGCGTCATTCCCTCTGAAGTGAATTATATCCTTCCTTCTCTGACGACGAGGAACTCACTTCTATTTCCGAGTTGTGGTGGCCGTAGTGTCTCAGGGATGGCCGACTCTTTCACGCTGATCCTCAGGATATACAGGATTATGTCTCAGAGAGGTCCTTGTAATGGTCAGCCCCTAGTCCTGATATGTGGCCCCGCATGAGGCCCTGATATGCAGTCCTGATATGTGGCCCCGCATGTAGCCATGATATGCAGTCCTGATATGTGGTCCCGCATGAGGCCCTAGTATGCAGTCCTGATATGTGGTCCCGCATGAGGCCATGGCATGTAGTCCTGGCATGTGGCCCCGCATGTAGCCATTTATATAGTTCTGGCATGTGGCCCCGCATGTAGCCATGTTATGTAGACCTGGCATGAGGCCCTGCATGTAGCCATGCTATGTAGTCCTGGCATGTGGCCCCGCATGTGTCCATGGTATATAGCCCTGGCATTTGGCCCTGCACGTTGCCATGGTTTTCAGTCCTGTCATGTGGCCCCACATGTAGCCATGTTATGTAGTCCTGGTATGTGGGCCCGCATGTAGCCATGGTATATAGTCCTGACATGTGACCTCGCATGTGGCCATGGTATATAGTCCTGTCATGTGACCCGGCTTGTGGACATTGTATGTGGACTCGATATACATGTGCGGACTGGTTATGTGGTCCCGGTATGAGGCTCTGGTACGTTGGGACGTATGTAGCCCTGTCATCTTACCCTTCTATGTAGTTCTCAGGTGTGACCTGGGTATGTGGCCCTTACATGTTACCCATTATGTAGCCCTAGTATGTAGTTCTGACATGTGGGCCTGGTCTGTAGTTCTGATATGTCGCTCTGACATGAGGGTATAGGGTATGGCCCTAGTATGTGGCTTAGAGATGGTATGTAGCCCCAGTATGTGGTCCCCTAGTCTGTGGTCCCAATATGTCCCCAGTCCGTGGGTCCAGTATGACGCCCTAGTATGTGGCTCCGGCACGTGGAATTAGTGACCTAGACTGGCAAAACGTTCTCGTAGGTTTTAATCTTTTGTTTCCAGTCAACCGAAAAAAATTCTTTGTTATAATGCTTGATGCTCGGAATATTGCTCGCTGTATGTAAGAACTAGACAGGAAGCAGCTTAGTTTCGAGACTAAAATGACTTTAATGGCCTTGTAATCCTAACTGAGTACAGATTAATTTCAAAGCTATAAGGTCTAGTTTGACCATACATTAGCTTCGAAGCTATAACAGCCAGTGTCTAGTCTACAGGGGTTAAGTGATCAGAGCTTAGTATCGAGGCTATGAAAGCTAAACTGACAAAACCTACATTTTAGACCACAAGAATTTGACAAACCAAAGCTTAATCTCGAGGTTATAAGGTTTAGACAGACAACAGCTTAGTTTTAAGCTTATAAACAATAGATAGTTTGCAAGGACAAGGCTGTCTACAGTAACATAGTTTAAGATTGCAGTGAGTAGATGAACCACAGCTTAGTTTTGAGGCTACAAAGACTTAACTGATCTCAGCTTAGTTTAGAAGCTGCAGGGACTAAGGGGCCCATGGCATAATTCTAAGACAACAAAGCTTAGTTTTCAAAAACGATGACCCGCTGTGATAACTTCATTAAGTTATCCGACTGCAGTATTGGACTCCAGAGTCATTTAGGGAAGAGCAAACTAATGCTTTGATACTTGGGTCTTTACTTCCACCGGAATTACCCTGATCCTACGGAGGGTAAGTGCATCTCACGAACACTTGGAATCATTCAGTTGAAAAAGCTGTTGTGCATAAATGAGTAGAACATAATTTTGGTCCATCCGGATGATGTGTGATTTCCATTATAATGAGGAGCATCATACGTGAATTTCTGTCATGTTACAGGACGACATACAGGCAGGGAAGGAGCCCATGAAGAAATGTTCTCAAAGAATTTTTTTCTTCTGTAAAAATTTGGATAGAACAAAAGTAGGTACGAGTCTATAATAACACTTTTTAATCATATGTCTAACTTGTTGCGAGACAAAAAATATCTTTAGATATAGTTCTACCAAGAAAAATTAAAAGTGATCTTCTAAATGTTCTCATTTTCTGGGAACCTAATAAGAGGTTCAGCATAATTAGGTTGTACATAAGGAAACGAACGATGTAATACTTTTAAACTTTTGCTGGAAATTTTACTCATCAAGAACAAAAAGGAGAGCAATTTTTACCTAAACACCACAGACCAGGGGATTAAGCAATTCATATATGCTTTTGGACCTAGAAGCATTTTTCTTCTTCTTCAATAGAACTGTAGTCTTTTGGGATAATTTCGTATTGAGAGTAGTTGAAAACAGCACCATAGCTACGTTAAATCATAGTCTAGCTAATCATTTTGCATCAGATCTCCAACTGGCATTTTCGTAACGTCTTAGATATACGATAAGTTAACAGGTCTTCCTCTTTGAAGATTCTGTATGTCTTTTTCTACTCTTATCACACAAATCCATGAGCATCTATACTCTTCTGCTATCACAAACATTTCTGCTATCACAAACATAGGATCTAGAGGTCTACTACTATTTGAATTCATTTGTATAATGTATTACAATCTAATCATTGACATCAGGATGTACTGCAATGTTACAATATTTATCTAGTGATCAAAGAAGCATATCATCATAAAGATTCATTGAAACGGATGGAGTTTATGATGTAGGATGTTTATCATGTCGAAACTCTGTAGTTGAGAGTAACAACCAGAAGCTAATGACTGTCTTTATTATAAAGATTTGAAAGGGTCAAGATATGCGAGTAATTTCGTCTCTTCGATGTATATCAACTGATGTTATATTTCTCTCTTGTGTCTCCCATGATGATGTGATTATTACACGAAAGTGCACTTGGGAACTTTTCGTGTTTCATTTTCCCCGTGGACTCATAGGAATATCTTGATCACGCGCAAAATTGTGATCCTTTCCAATATATATATATATATATATATATATATATATATATATATATGCGTGGATGGGCCATTCCTCGTCTGTTTCCTGGCGCTAACTCGCTGATGTGGGAAACGGCGATCAAGTAGAGAATGTATAAGCGGGAAATGGCAGAGTGAAAAAAAGATATATATATATATATATATATATATATATATATATATATATATATATATATATATATATATATATATATATATATATATATATACATATATATATATATATATATATATATATATATATATATATATATGTATATATATATCTTTTCTTTCAAACTATTCGCCATTTCCCGCATTAGCGAGGTAGCGTTAAGAACAGAGGACTGGGCCTTGAGGGAATACCCTCACCTGGCCCAATTCTCTGTTCCTTCTTTTTAAAAAAAAAAAAAAAAAAAAAAAAAAAAAACGAGAGGGGAGGATTTTCTTTCTTTCATACTATTCGCCATTTCCCGCGTCAGCGAGGTAGCGTTAAGAACAGAGGACTGGGCCTCTGAGGAAACATCCTCACCTGGCCCCCTCTTCTGTTCCTTCCTTTGGAAGATTAAAAAAAAAACGAGAGGGGAGGATTTCCAGCCCCCCGCTCCCTTCCCTTTTAGTCGCCTTCTACGACACGCAGGGAATACGTGGGAAGTATTCTTTCTCCCCTATCCCCAGGAATAATATATATATATATATATATATATATATATATATATATATATATATATATATATATATATATATATATATATATATATATATATATATATATATATATATATATATATATATATATATATATATATATATATATATATATATATTATCCCTGGGGATAATATATACAGAGAGAGAGAGAGAGAGAGAGAGAGAGAGAGAGAGTCAGCAAAAAAACCTTGCAAATCTCTCCATACATTTTCAAAGGCTATGTCACGCTTGCATTTTGGTACTGTCATATCCTCTCTGGCCTTGTTTACCAGCTGCAGACGTCTGGTCATGGAATTGGCAAGGTTTCTGAAGCATTCTAGGTCCATGCTTTGGTTCCATAAGATCTTGAACTCCTCAGTGGCACGAGGCACTGTAGAGGTGTTGGTGTTGCAGGAAGTAGTCTTCAGATCGTTGGTTCTGAGCGCCTATATACTAACGTGAACCCATATTTACTGGCTTTCAGGCGAGAACTCAGGAATTCTCGCCCTTAGAAATGTAAGATCCAACCATCTTGAAGCACAGGTGAAAAAGATACAGCGCCAAGTTATGAAGTTTACAAAGTGAAGTGACAGCCAGGAAGAGTAGGGGAAGAACATTCTTCCTTCAAGATAGCCTGAGGCAAACTGAGGTAGGTTGATGGTGCTCACAGCCGTTAGAAATACTAATCTTAGTGATCAGAGGTACGATGATATCATTATATGGAGCATTATTTGCCTATAACCACAATAAACCTTGGCTGTGTATCATATTTGAAAATATTTGAGGGTGGGAGGGGGTCGAACAATTTGTTTTGCGAATAATGCATATACATCTTCAGATTTTTCTGTTTTATTCTTCTAATCTTATTGATTGTTACATACCAGCTTTGATGTATCAAGAAATACTCGTGAAATCTCCAAAAATTACGTTGAGTATTTCTCTTCACGAATCTTGTCAGACATATAGGGAAGAAAAGTCTTTCACACCAGCAGGCTGTTCCCCTCCCACTTTTATTTTATCATCGTCGTTTGAAGTGGGTTGTGAAGGAGATTTCGCATCCCCTGGCCAATCTATATTCAGAACTTGTTTGTGGTTTTGAAGAATTCCTGAGAACCGTAGTAAAATGATAAGACAGGAGAGAGAGAATCTCTGAAACGTATTTGG
The DNA here is from genome assembly GCF_036320965.1 of Panulirus ornatus. Taxonomy (NCBI): domain Eukaryota; kingdom Metazoa; phylum Arthropoda; class Malacostraca; order Decapoda; family Palinuridae; genus Panulirus; species Panulirus ornatus. Next base: position 17,642,696 of record NC_092273.1, read on the forward strand.
AAGAATTTTTCACTTCTTTTTCTTTGTATGTTTGTTTTTTGATATTCTGAAGTTGTTACTTCTATCTCTTTGTATGTTTATCTTTTGATATTATGAATTTGTTACTTCTATTTCTTTGTATGTATATTTTTCTATATCATATCTTGGGATGTGTATGTTTTGGTTACATGGTAAGCTTGTTAAGATTTCCAGAGGTGTATCGGGTCTCCGTCTGCCGGAGGTTACACCGTGAGTGAAAAAGTCATCGTTGGCGAGGCTGTATCATTGGAAGCATGGTCTCGTCAAAAAACTTTTCACTTCAGAGGAGTTAACGATTCCCCTGCTGCTGGAAGTAGCGCATCACTGGGCCGAAAAAGCCTTTAAAAATGTCCTTGGTAAAACCAGGACTCTTACATAAAAAGATTGCTTTTCGGGTAATCAAAATTAGATGATATAAATTAGATTTCAGATAGGAATACCATCATCAAAATTTCTTGGAATTCTCTTGATAATGTAATCCGAAATACCTATCCTGGGCAAAAGTAATCGAGGTCAGGCAAGACATGAAATATATATATATATATATATATATATATATATATATATATATATATATATATATATATATAAATATATATATATATATATATATATATATATATATATATATATATATATATATATATGAACAAAAAGAGAAAGAAAACAATCTAAGAACTGTTTGAGGAAGTGGAAAACACGTCGTTAACCAACTGACAGATCGTACATGTTCGGGAGAAAACAAGAAGGTAAAGAGTTCCAAAGCGTAACAGTTAAGGGGATACAAATTTGTACCACAACGGCCCATTTTTTGAGTGCCAGTGGCAAAACAGTAAACATGTGATACACTGACTTGCCAAGTACTATTGGGTCTCGGTAATGGTGAGGGCACACAAGCTGCTACTTCTCGTGAATAGAGACCGAAGTAATATCCACAGAAGAAGGAAAGGAGAACCAACATTGCGGTCGAGCTTTTGAAGCTAGACTATGAGAGTTGATAAGCTGGATTGCTTTAGATTCGACTACTCTGGTAAGCAAGAATGCATAGGTAGAAACCATCTTCAGATGTGAGTAGTAAAGGGAGAGGCTGGTTCTCTGGGCTACACCGCTGTGTCAGACTCACTAAATTGCACTCCCACAGTATCTTAAAAAGAATCGGGCATAGAGGAGTCGTGAAGCAACGAAAGATATATTCATGCATATGTACATACATGCATACATACAGAGAGAGAGAGAGAGAGAGAGAGAGAGAGAGAGAGAGAGAGAGAGAGAGAGAGAGAGAGAGAGAGAGAGAGAGAGAGAGAGAGAGAGAGAGAGAGAGAGAGAGAGAGAGAGAGAGAGAGAGAGAGAGAGAGAGGTTCGTATGAGATCACACATAGTCAAAGCCATGATCATTTCTACCCTAACCTACTCTTCTACTCTCCCCGCCTCCAAATCACGCACATTGAGATTCACGAGGATAATAAGGCTGTACGTTCGTCTCAAAAATGAAAACATCTTCGGCCAGCACGAACGACTGAAACTTAAACCAATCGGTTCATAATTAAGAGATGCAGCCCAAGAGATGTATGAAGGAGCCTTGAAGATTACGATGATGCAAACTGCCGACAGATCTGAGACTGCTACAACAGGACACACATGGAACATCCTTGGTTCCCTCAATATCTCAAAGTACTTACAAGACCCAAGTCATCCAGTGATGTACACAGAGACTCCAGTCATCCAGCGATGTACACAGAGACTCCAGTCATCCAGCGATGTACACAGAGACTCCAGTCATCCAACGATGTACACAGATACTCCAGCCATCCAGCGATGTACACAGAGACTCCAGTCATCCAGCGATGTGCATATAGACTCCAGTCATCCAGCGATGTACACAGAGACTCCAGTCATCCAGCGATGTACACAGAGACTCCAGTCATCCAACGATGTGCATATGGACTCCAGTAATCCAACGATGTACAGACTCCAGTCATCCAGCGATGTACACAGAGACTCCAGTCATCCAACGATGTACACAGAGACTCCAGCCATCCAGCGATGTACAGACAGACTCCAGTCATCTAGCAATGTGCATATGGACTCTAGTCATCCAGCGATGTCCAGACAGACTCCAGTCATCCAGCGATGTACACAGAGACTCCAGTCATCCAGCGATGTACACACAGACTCCAGTCATCCAACGATGTACACACAGACTCCAGACATCCAGCAATGTGCACACAGACTCCAGTCATCTAGCGATGTATATACCAACCAATACCTAGCTTAACCTTAGCAAATCCCCTCTCACAAGTCAAAATGTATAGAAATAACTACATATAGACCCACAATCTTCCGCTGGTACATAAATGTGGCACGAAAACTCACACTTCCAAAAGATCACCCACATGCACCAGAAACCTTCACCTTACATATGTACACACTTAATTCTTCTCTTCCATTTCAAATTAACCTTCCTTTTTTCCCCGCATCTTCCACCACTCCTCAAACCATCCTATCAAAATGGAAATATTGAACGAGACTTTCTCACTCATTTTGGGCATAGATTTTGCCCACTTTCGGGGAAGTGTTGATAGATGTAGAGAAGCAGTACCATACAAGCATCAAACATATGGTACGCCACTGACACTGGTAAAGTGTTAAAGGGATGGTGATGGGGAAGGCGAGGTGAGAATGACGGTGTTGGAGAGGATAGAGAGTTGCCCTCGGTTAATGATGGAGTTGAGGAGAGTGTGGTAGTGTTTCAACACTACATGCTGTTGTATGTAGTCGACAGGAAACCTCCTTATTTATTGATACTCCTTATGATGAATAATGAAAGATTTTGAGACATTTTAATCTGATTTTGCCGGCACGTGTAAAGCTCATTGATAGATATATATATATATATATATATATATATATATATATATATATATATATATATATATATATATATATATATATATATATATATATATATATATATGTATATATACATTGAGAGAGTGAGAGAGAGAGAGAGAGAGAGAGAGAGAGAGAGAGAGAGAGAGAGAGAGAGAGAGAGAGAGAGAGAGAGAGAGAGAGAGAGAGAGAGAGAGAGAGAGAGAGAGAGAGAGAGAGAGAGAGAGAGAGAGAGAGAAGCTTATTAGTGTGTGAAGAAACAGATTTAACTTAACATAATTGTCTGTCTTTCTGTCTGTCTGTCTATCTGTCTGTCTGTCTGTCTGTCTGTCTGTCTGTCTGTCTGTCTGTCTGTCTGTCTGTCTGTCTCTCTCTCTCTCTCTCTCATACATGCACCATGTCTTAGAATCTACCCAATGAAACCCGTCGACGATTGACCTAACATTTGTATTTTCGTTCACCACAAGGCACTCTGCTTCCTCGTCTTCCAGCGGGTGAGAGAGTTGCAGGTCCACAGACAACACAAAGACCAGGGCGAACACAGAGGAAAAATGCTGCCAGAACGTAGATGTAACAATTATCTCCGTAATCACTGCATAATTACCAGAAAATATGACGTATAACGAGTTATTAAATCAGAGACCATCTGTCTTGTGGGGCTCAGGTCATTAAGGTCGGTAATCTGAGGAATTATATCGTCTTATCACGCCACGGGGTCTGTTCACAAGATCAGCTGACGCCGGCACGTCCATCACAGAGTATAGCCAACAAGGATCCGACCACACAATACTCAAGATGTTATTTTTGGACTGGTATCATTTGGCAATCTGGCTCAAGGACAGAGTTTTCCAACAGCAGCGAAGTTTTCTCTCTTAATTCATCAGCTAATGGGATCTCTCTCTCTCTCTCTCTCTCTCTCTCTCTCTCTCTCTCTCTCTCTCTCTCTCTCTCTCTCTCTCTCTCTCTCTCTCTCTCTCTCTCTCTCTCTCTCTCTCTCTCTCTCTCTCCTTGCTTCTCTATTTAGACCGCGGAACGTAATAGAATTACGACCATTGATATCCATGCAGACTTGTTTTTGGATCATTATCTTTGCATGACAAGTGTTCATTTTTAGACGTATGCCTAACCTAAATGATTCATCATATTTAACGTATTATATCATTATATTGTTATGTTCCATTCTTGGAAAGTATGATGACATTATTTTTCTTTTTTCTTCTGATAGTCAAATGAAGTAATATACTTGGTATAGCACAGAGAGAACGAATCCATCAACTGCACAGAAAAATATTTTCAAACTGTGTAATATTTATGAAAAAGAATGAGAAGAGATTTTCATAACCTTTTTTTTTTTTTTTTAGATATATTGACCATCATGGCACGGGATCCATGAAGCCCCCAGTCTTGACCACCACAGGTCCAGAAAATATAGTTTGCGAGAGGAAAAAGGTGCTTAAAATTAATCTGAACAATACGGGTGTTTGCAGACATGACTCTTAAGGATAAAAACGTTATTGGGAAGAGCGAAAGAAGAAAGGAGGTATCGTAACGGTCAATCCTCGTGTGACTGGGGAAAAACTATGGGAAGCAGCTGCTGCACACATGCCATGGGGTCCAAATCTTACTGCTAGGGAAATGCACAAAAAGCTCACGAGACCAATGGTCGACATGACGTCTGCAGAACAGGGAGACGGTTATGGCCATGGGCAATAGGTTTATCTTATTGTATGGAGGATTTTTGGAGTTTTGAAACTGATGAGTCGGAAAATATTGACATTCAAAAAAAAAGAAATTGGTTGAAATTGCATTGAAGCACTATTTAACAGCCATAGTGACATCATACACCCCCGTCATAGCAACCAAGTAGGGAATTGTTGACCTCCTCCCATACCGATGGCGGAGGGATTGAAGCGCCAACTTTCTCCATTCTCAGTGATGTACAGCAAATTGCCTCCCACCCTCCTCATATTCGTGACCGTTGTGACCACTCTCCTAATAATATTGATTTGTTTATCACCTCTCGTCCATCCCGTGGCAAGTACACAATCTCGCCTCCAATCGGTTCATCTGATCACACCCTCATCAATTTACCTATTTAATGGCACCTTCCCTTCCAGCAGCCTCTTCTAAGGGTAAATACTGGCATCTTAACAAAGCTGACTGGAATAACTTGCGTAACTTCTTTTCTGACTTTCATTGGGTAAATTATTGTGTCTTATGTGGTAATGCTTCTGTCATCACCAGACGCAGGACAGGTTATTTTTGCGGGAATGGAAGCATTTATCCCCTCTTCCTCCAAGATGATCTCCTCATCCAATTTTTGGTTCACCCGTTCCTGTTTTGAGGCCATTCAGGCAAGGAATCAGGCATACCTGGCTTGAAAGACTCTCCTTCCTCCGGCTCTCATTCAATTTTTACCAATGCCCGTAATCACTGCATGTACGTTATCCGTGAGGCGAAGCGTTCCATCATTCAGAGTAAGTGCGATAACCTCACCTCGTCATCCACAGATAGATCATTCTGGTCTTTAGCTAAGGGCATCTCTAACAACTTCTGTCGCTCTACCTTCCCTTCACTTTTCCGCTCTGACTGTGCTATAGCTGTCGCTCCCGTAGACAAAGCAATTCTCTCTGGTCCACGTTTCTTCTCTACCTCCACTTTGGATGACTCAAATGTTCCTTGACCCCCTGATGCTCCTCTTACTAAACCTAGCCCCTTCCTGTCATCTCTTTTCGGACTCTCCGAAAAGCGCTTCTCTCTTTGGACCCAAGCAAGGCTAATGGTCCTGATGGCATACATCCCCGTTTGCGGAAAGAGTGTGCCTCTGAACTTTTACCTGTGCTTTCTCATCTGTTCCGTTTATTTAATGACTAAAACTTTTGCTTCTATTTGGAACATGCATTGATACATCCTATCCCTAAGAAGGACGACCATTCTGATCCCTCTAACTATTCTCCTATTATTTTGACATCTACTATTTCCAAAGTCATTGAATCCCTTCTCAACTCCCATACCGTTACACACCTCGAAATCCCAGTCTTTTTTTCTGATCACCAATGTGGCTTCATAAGGCGAGATCTATTGATATTCTTTCTCATATTACTAATGTGTGGTCATCATCCTGAAAGATTTTGGGAAGTTATGTGTAATTGCCCTCGACATACCCAAAGCCTTTGACGGTGTGGCACTGGGGTCTCATCTCCCTCTTTTGACTTCCCTCTCCCAGTTTGTTCTTTCATATCTAGCTTCTTCTCTGGCCGATCTGTTTCTGTGGTGTTGATGGATCAGCTTTCCCCCTTTTCTCCATTAACAACAAGGTTCTGTGCTGTCCCCCCACACATTTTTCTCCTTTTCTCAAAGATTTTCTCTTCAAAAATATTCCAGTGCACTCACACGCTGACGACTCAACACTGCATTCATCCACAGCCTTCAATTCTGCTCCTTCTCTCACTCGATCTGCATCTCATCTTAACACAACTTCCTCACTAAATTCAGGCTTGGACAGGATATCTCAGAGGGGTAGACGTAATCTAGTTACATTTGATGCCCCCAAGACCCAGATTCTACCTATCTTTCTTTCGAATTTCGAAAACTCCTCACAACTCTATTCTCTCCTCTGATAGTTCTGTAATTCCACTTCTTGACTCACTGAGCATACGTGGTATTACTGTAGCATTCACGCTTTCTCGGAAACCCCACATTACGGGAATAGATAAGTCTGCCTCTAAAAAAACAAACAAACTGGGTGTCCTGTTTAGATGTCGCAACTTCTTTTATTCTGAACAGTTACTCTGTTCATACAAAGGATTGATTCGTCTTTGTATGGAGTACTGGTCTCACATTTGGGGTGGTTCTAACTCTGCATCCTTACTTGACAGAGCTGAGTCGACAGCAGTCCCAGGCTAACTCCCAAACTTGACCCTCTTGCCCTACGCCTCAATGTTGTTTCACTTTCCCGCCTCTATACGTATTACTTCAGTTCTTGCTTCCGTGAACTGGCTGCTCGTGTGCCCACACACTAGGTAGACCACACAATACTCGGCAAGCTGCTGCGTCACATGATTACTGTGTGGCCATCGGCATCTAAAAGGTGGGCCGTTTTATAACTGCTTCTTTCCCTGCAAGTCGAAGCTTTGGAACTTTCTACCTTCTCAAATTTCTCTCAGCAACTATGACCTGGCACATTTCGAAAGACATGTTTTACACTTTTCCAAAATTAGCAATCGCTTTCCCTTGACTTTTCTTTTTTCCGTTTCATTATTCTCTCAATATTTCAATTAAGGCTCGGCCTTGATGTGGTCTTTTGTCCGTAGCTGGAGCCTTCAAAAAAAAAAATAATGATAATGATGATAAAAATCACGACACTGGGAAAGAATGGTTAGAGAGAAGTGTGGCCTGGAAAATTTCTGAGACGGAAGATTGTTGATCCCTCGTAAGCTAACAAGGAAGTGGTGGAAGAACCAACCTTCTACATATGTAGCGAGGCACTTCATACTGCGGCGAGTAAAGCAACTGTTGATGTGAAATACCTGATCACATGAATATTTGACTGCAGCATAGCACCACCCACAGCTTTAGGGAAACAGATTATGTTGATGATTATGTGGGGTTACCAAGACAGAGTTGAGGTTAATGGTGGGGTAATAACAAGTAGTGGTAAAGTGAGAGGATGGAGTGAGTATTTTGAAGGTATGTTGAATGTGATAGATGATAGAGTGGAGTTGTACAGTTAGGTTCGGTAAAATGCTATCTGCTGGCTATGTGCGTCTGATTGGAAACGACCGGTGTAGAACCCGTTGCTCACCAACGTGAGACGAAGGGTATTCGAGTACATAGTATTCGAATAGTCGTATTTTCCTATTAGGGGCGATCATAGCTTAGCGGTAGCGCTCCCGCCTGTTGCACAGGGGTCACGGGTTCGATCCTGGCTGTTGGAGTTTTGTATGTTCTATGAATTTGCGTGTTCATATGCACTTTGTTCGTATATATATGTATATATATGTATATATATATTCTATTGGTTTGAATGTTATACACTTTATACAGCCAGTTGTAGGGGAGCACCAGACAATGCTGTGTGACACTCCTCTTTGGCTTCAGGATAATAGGATTAAAATTTGGATAGAAAATCATTCAATTATATTCGTGTTATGAATTATCGAGCTGTAAATTCACAGGGAATTGTGCTGCGGTTTTTATAGGTATTTCTATTACGAAACCTTCGCATTTCATGGTAATATCCATGACAGGTTGATATCAAAATGATGTGATGAAATATACATGTGATTAGCACTGAAATGATAAACACTTTCCCTAGAGAATCACAGACATTTACGTGTTCATTTCATTTCAGATCATTTTTAATGATCGTGTTGAGGGAATGCCGGAATGCTTCGTAAGATGTCTTTATCTTCAGAGTGTTGCTGCTTTGGTGCGTATGTGCCACATCTGCACACGGACTAACTTACGAACGAGTGTCAAGGCTCTTCACCGAAAATTTGTAATTCTCTTTGTCAATCGCGATGAGACAAAAACAGGGAACCAAGAGGCTGTATGACACGTACTGGGATGTACGATCATCATCCGATGCCTCATTTACGTAAAGTTACACCCCTCAACCTCTGACCTGTTCTGATCAATAATGTGACAAGACTTAGTCCCAAAATTCACCTCTACACCACAAGATTGTAAATGGGAACAACGCAATCAGAGCGGCAGAGTTATAGATTAGTGCTGAGGTTAATCATTCTTTAATCTAGTAAGAGATTAAGCAGTTAAAACATCAAAAAAGAGAACCTCCATTCAGGCAGGACAAACATAACCTAAAGATTCTATGATCTTCCATAGGCTCATAGAGACGCCTTCGTCTTAGGGGTCTCTGAATTCTCATTAATCTACCACAAGACATGGCTTTATTAGCGAGATTAAGGTAAACATTGTCACCCACTTTATCTGTGGTATGAGAAAATAAACTCCTTTTTGTATATGACAGATGATCATCATCATTGTACACGGAAAAGCATAGATCTTAACTTCATCTAGACTCTATCAGCGGACTCCAGCACTGTAGTCAGGGGATCCAAGACGATATTGGTGTTAGAAACTGTCTTGTTGGTGTTGCGTGTTGGATATTGGATCAACCATACACGCTCTGATAAAGATGAGAAACACGTATGCGAGTTATTGGTATTAGTGACGTGCTTGTGGAATGCTACGAAGTTTATTAATTACTGTCAGTTCTTATTCTCATAAGTCTGGGACTTTTCATCTTATCCGTATGGAAGGGAACGCCGTCTTATCTCTAAACGATAAAAGTTTTAATTAAGCGCCTTACATATTGCTGGAAACTAGTCTGTACGTCGGAGGGATATGTGGGCACGATGGCACAAAGAATTCCTATGATCCAGGTGTGCTTTGATGCTAGATACCTCATCAGTCCTAAGAGGAATATTCTAATAGCTAATTCAAGCGCTCACAGATGAGGAGCATCATCCACTGTGGTGCATGAATCTCAAGAGGTAGAGTGTGGTGTGGAAGACAGGCAGGTGAGAATCACCAGACACCTCATGGTTGTGGGCACTATACTGTGGGGATCGAGACAACTGAGTGAACCGGCCGATCGAGTCAACTATAACTTATTACTGAAGATACTCCCGAGAAAATGATAGAATTCTTATAATTTCTTATTCTTCGTTTTTCCTCTCCAGGAGGTTGAACTGTCAAGGACGCCTCTTTAGAAAACGGCTGCAGGTGGACTCAGTCTCCTTTTATTATTTATTCTCTTTCGTAAATGCGTTGGGGATAAAAGTTTATAATGCATTTTGCCTATGAATAATAAGAGGCTTTTTACATAAGAGTAAAACCAACTTCTCTTAAAGGAGTCCTCAGTCGCTTTCTACAATTTATTTGACTCATGAATTTATGAAGTCTAAGAATTAAGGATTCACTTTCAGAATGCTTATATCTTTCGAGTTACGGGACATACGATACAATCTCGATGTTTTCACACATACTTGTTACAAATTTCGCACCAGTGGAGTGCAAATATTTATACTCCTCTCGGACAAGAGACCATGAGCTGAGAGGCAAACTTTATGTAAACTGCAAAGGCACTTTTTGACATGGAAATTAGAGAGCAAAGTGGAAAGGAGAATGAGGAGTAGAGAAGTGAGTTGGATGGAGAGTATAGTGAGTTGGTGCCAGGGGGAGGGGAGAGGGGTTGGAGGATGATGGTTTGTTGTGATGTGATGAACTGGTGTAAGAGATATGAGGATGTCTGGAGAGGGAAGGGTTTCGGGAATGGTCCGGAAAGTGGGTATCACAAACTAGGCGTCTCATACAACACACACACACACATTAACATTCACTCCCTATACCAAAAACATCAACACCAGAGTAACACACAAACTAAATGTTCTCAGAACACTAAGTACGGGTTTCCGAGATGATGGGGTAAGTGGGTTTTCTGGAGATGATCTGGAAAATCTGCGATCATGGGATGGTTGGAGACGTGGAGGTTTTCGAAATGGTTGGGAAGTGGGGTTCCCCGGATGGTTGGGGAAGTTGGGTCTCATGGGATCATTGGGGAAGATTGTGGGAGTCCCGGCCCACAGGAGAGTTACAGAAATGGAAGGTTCGTGGGATGACTGAGGAAATGGGGTCACTGAGCTGGTTGGGGAAGTGAGGGACTATGAAATGGTTGAGGAAGTGAAAGACTAGGGAATGGTTAAGAAAATAAGGGGCTAGGAAATGGTTGAAGAAGTGGAGATTCTCGAGAACACTAGAGAAGTGGGGTATAAGGGATGATCAAGGATGGGGAGGTTCACAGGAACTTTTGAAAAGTGGGAATTTTCTAGGTTGCTGGAGAAGTGAGTGCAGGCTCCAGGCATGGTTGAGAGAGACAACACATCTTTTTGATCTATCTGGAGATGCTTAGAAACAAGATAAGTAAAAAAATCAGAACCTTCTACGTCATCAAGATGAGGGAGTAGATGTCTCTAGGGAAGGTGGATGTGGTTATGGGTGCTATTTACATAGTTATGGAGACGCTAAAGTGCCTACAAATCATACTCATAGATGAAGCTTCATCACAATAGAATTTAAGTAAGAAATACTTTTATTTAGGTTAATCTATTGAACATGAGAGTCGACCTTTAGGCTGTATGACACTCGAGAAGGATGACTGACTCTTAAGCAAGACTGAACAACTCTTCACCAAGGTGGTTTGTTGAAAAAAGATTGGTGACTGGGAATACCCGGTTTAAAAAGAGATATACATAAGTATACGTATGTGAGTAAGAGAGATGGTCATAGGGCATTATTAGGTTATATGTTATTTCATAAGCGTGATTAAATAGAGATTTCTGGATGTTAATGTACCGAGTGGGGCAGCTGGTGGGATGTCTTATCCCTATCTTATCACTATCAAGTGAAAGAAAGGAGAGAAGCATTTGGACGATTTTTGCAGGGAAATAATGCAAATGAGTGGGAGGTGTATAAAAGAAAGAGGCAGGAGGTCAAGAGAAAGGTGCAAGAGGTGAAAAAGGGGCAAATAAGAGTTGGGGTGAGAGAGTATCATTAAATTTTAAGGAGAATAAAAAGATGTTTTGGAAGGAGGTAAATAAAGTGCGTATGACAAGGGAACCAATCGGAACATTGGTGAAGGGAGCTAATGGGGAGGTGATAACAAGGAGTGATGATGTGAGGAGATGGAGTGAGTATTTTGAAGGTTTGTTGAATGTGTTTAGTGATAGAGTGGCAGATATAGGGTGCTTTGGACGAGGTGGCGTGCGAAGTGAGAGGGTGAGGAAGAATATTTTGGTAAACAGAGAAGAGGTAGTGGGAGCTTTGCAGAAGATGAAAGCCGGCAAGGCAGCGGGTTTGGATAGTATTGCAGTGGAATTTATTAAAAAGGTGGTGACTGTATTGTTGACTGGTTGGTAAGGATATCCAATGTACGTATGACTAATGGTGAGGTGCCTGAGGATTGGTGGAATGCATGCATAATGCCATTGTACAAAGGTAAAGGGGATAAAGTTGAGTGTTCAAATTGCAGAAGTATAAGTTTGTTGAGTATTCCTTGGATATTATAAGGTAGGGTATTGATCGAGAGGGTGAAGACATGTACAGCGCATCAGATTGGGGAAGAGCAGTGTGGTTTCAGAAGTGGTAGAGGATGTGTGGATCAGGTGTTTGCTTTGAAGAATGTATGTGAGAAATACTTAGAAAAGCAAATGGATTTGTATGTAGCATTTATGGATCTGAAGAAGGCATATGATAGAGTTGATAGAGATGCTCTGTGGAAGGTATTAAGAATATATGGTGTGTGAGGCAAGTTGTTAGAAGCAGTGAAAAGTTTTTGTCGAGGATGTAAGGCATGTGAGCGAGTGAGAAAAGAGGAAAGTGATTGGTTCTCAGTGAATGTCTGTTTGCGGTAGGGGTGTATGATGGCTCTATGGTTGTTTAGTTTGTTTATGGATGGGGCTGTTAGGGAGGTAAATGCAAGAACTTTGGAAAAAGGGCAAGTATGAAGTCTGTTGTGGATGAGAGAGCTTTGGAAGTGAGTCTGTTGTTGTTCGCTGTTGATACAGAGCTGGTGACTGATTCGGGTGAGAAACTGTAGAAGCTGGTGACTGAGGTTGATAAAGTGCGTGAAAGAAGAAAGTTGAGAGTAAATGTGAATAAAAGCAAGGTTATTAGGTACAGCATGATTGAGGGAAAAGTCAATTGGGAGGTAAGTTTGAATGGAGAAAAACTGGAGGAAGTGAAGTGTTTTAGATATCTGAGATTGGATTGGGCAGCGGATGGAACCATGGAAGCGGAGGTGAGTCACAGGGTGGGGGAGGGGCGAAAGCTCTGTGAGCGTTGAATAATGTGTGGAAATCGAGAACGTTATCTCGGAAAGTAAAAATGGGTATGTTTGAAAGAATAATGGTTTCAACAATGTTTTATGGTTGCAAGGCGTGGGCTATGGATAGAGTTGTGCGGAGGAGGTGGATGTGTTGGAAATGAGATGTTTGAGGACAATGTGTGGTGTGGGTGGTTTGAGCGAGTAAGTAATGAAAGGGTAAGAGAGATGTGTGGTAATAAAAGGAGTGTGGTTAGGAGAGCGGGGGAGGGTATATTGAAACGGTTTGGTCACATGGAGAGAATAAGTGAGGAAAGATTGACCAAGAGGATATATGTGTCAAAGGTGGAGGGAACGAGGAGAAGTGGGAGACCAAATTGGAGGTGGAAAGATAGAGTGAAAAAGATTTTTAGCGATCGGGGCCTGAACATGCAGGAGGGTGAAAGGTGTGCAAGGAATAGATTGAATTGGAACGATGTGGTATACCGGGGTCGACGAGTTGTCAATGGATTGAACCAGGGAATGTGAAGAGCTTGGGGTAAATCATGGAAAGTTTTGTGGGAGCTGTGGTTTCGGTTTATTATACATGAAAGCTAGAGACTGAGTGTGAACGAATGTGGCCTTGGTTACCTTTTCCTAGCGCTACCTCGCACACATGAGGGGGGAGGAGGTTGTCATTACATGTGTGGCGGGGTGGCGACGGGAATCAATAAAGGCAGCAAGTATGAATTATGTGCATATGTATATATGTATATGTCTGTGTATGTATATATATGGATACGTTGAAATGTATAGGCATGCATATGTACGTGTGTGGACGTGCCTGTATATACATGAGTATGTGGGTGGGTTTGGCCATTCCTTCGTCTGTTTCCTTGCGCTACTTCGCTGACGCGGGAGACAGCGACAAAGTATAATAATTAAATAAAAACAAATGTTCTTTGTCTTTCTTTCATACTATTCGCCATTTCCCGCCTCAGCGAGGTAGCGTTAAGAACAGAGGACTGGGCCTCTGAGGAAACATCCTCACCCGGCCCCATTCTCTGTTCCTTCCTTTGGAAAATTAAAAAAAGAAATAATGAGAGGGGGAGATTTCTAGCCCCCGCTCCCTTCCCTTTTAGTCGCCTTCTACGACACGCAGGGAATACGTGGGAAGCATTCTTTCTCCCCTATCCTCTCTCTCTCTCTCTCTCTCTCTCTCTCTCTCTCTCTCTCTCTCTCTCTCTCTCTCTCTCTCTCTCTCTCTATATATATATATATATATATATATATATCTTTCTTTTCTTTCCATACTATTCGCCATTTCCCGCATCAGCGAGGTAGCGTTAAGAACAGAGGACTGGGCCTTAGAGGGAATATCCTCACCTGGCCCCCTTCTCTGTTCCTTCTTTTGGAAAATTAGAAAAAAAAAAAAACGAGAGGGGAGGATTTCCAGCCACCCGCTCCCTCCCCTTTAAGTCGCCTTCTACGACACGCAGGGAATACGTGGGAAGTATTCTTTCTCCCCTATCCCCAGGGATATATATATATATATATATATATATATATATATATATATATATATATATATATATATATATATATATATATATATAAATGTAAATGTTTATCTATTTATTATACTTAGTCGCTGCCTCCTCCGTTAGCGAGGTAGCGCAAGGAAGCAGACGAGTGAATGGCCCAATCCACCCACACACGCACATATACATACCTATACATTTCAACTTTTACATGAATATATATACATACATAGACATATGCAAATATATATATATATATACACATATACACACTAACACTTGCCGCCCCCACCCACTCCCTTCGCCACTCCGCCCCCCCGCCACACATGAAACGCCCCCCCCCCTCCCCGCGCGCGAGGTAGCGCTAGGAAAAGACAACAAAGGCCACATTCGTTTACACTCAGTCTCTAGCTATCATGTGTAATGCACCGAAACCACAGCTCCCTTTCCACATCCAGGCCTCACAAAACTTTCCATGGTTTACCCCAGACGCTTCACATGCTCTGGTTCAATCCAATGATAGCACGTCGACCCCGGTATACCACATCGTTTCAGTTCACTCTATTCCTTGCACGCCTTTCATCTTCCTGCATGTTCAGGCTCCGATCGCTCAAAATCTTTTTCACTCCATCCTTCCACCTCCAATTTGGTCTCCCACTTCTCGTTCCCTCCGCCTTTGACACATACATCCTCTTTGTCAATCTTTCCTCACTCATTCTCTCCATGTAACCAGCGAAGGAGCGTTAAGGGGAGGACGAGGAGATGGGTTGACAGTGAAATGACAGCCAAAACCAGGATTGGAACCTATGCGTTGGATCGCTGATGGTCCGTGAATGCGTTACGGACCAAAATGGAAGTCGCATGTGATTCCTCTCATTCCCATTCTCTTTCTTCTATTCCGTTATCGTCACATTGATGGCTATTGCACTTCGCTTCTAATCGTGCATATCTTTAACAGTATCTCTTTTTGTAGACTCGATTTTCTTTTCTTTTTTTATTATTTCCACACGACTTGCAACTTCTGCTCTTTCCCAGACAATAACTTCTAACTTCTTAGGCTCACTTTTCCTACCGAGCTCTTCTTCTTTTGACACATTAAGACTCCTCAAGAGGAGCTTTCCTACACAGGAAAGTGAAGGAAGCTTCTTACGCGACAGCTTCTCTCGCTAAGCTCATCAAGGAACTGTTGAAAGAGCATACATATTCAGGACGCACCGTGCATCCTGGTCTCCTGGCATTTATCATTAATGTGAAAAGATATAACTCTTACTTTGATGAGTGATTATTTATCACACACACACACGTACACACACACACACACACACACACACACACACACACACACACACACACATACACATATAAAGGAGGAGAACAAAGAATTTTGAAAAGAATCTTGTAGACAAGGAAGAAGACTATCCAATACTTATCCAACAATTCATCAGGAGTAATTTGCCAGTCAAGGAAGAGATGATGAGGCTGAAGGAGTTATGAGGTAAGAGTAGTAAAGGATGACGTAAGATATGCGCTGAACTGAATAGTAAGATTCAAAGTGTTTTCTCAGTAGAAAAAGCTATAACCCCAACCAATGAGACAGAAAGGGAAGGATGTCTTAAAGAGCAATGAGATATCTAGAAAAGCCAAAAGAATACCAAAGCGTCTTGACCCACAAGAGAAGCTATGATCCTTGTGAATTTCATCATAAGTGCTGAAGCTATGTGCAGATACACTCGGAAGAACACTTAGAAAATACCATTCAAGACATCGTTAGAGAGAGACAAAACCCAAAGGAAATGAGAAAAGAGCTAACTTTTTGCCTGTCTATAAAAAGGGAGACCGGGAAGAGGAGCTGAACCACGATACGGTCTCGCAAACAACCGTGGTCTCCTGCAGAGGGAAAATTACCTATATGAGAGACCCCCAAAATGTTAAGAAAAGGCTATCATGCATAATGGACCCCGTATATCTCTTTTGAATATGAACTCTGTCTCAGACCAAAGGTAAAGTTGGATAGATTGCTAGAAAGCCTTTGACACTATAGCACATGGAAAACTGATTAAGATGATTGATACCTGGAAAGGAAATAGAAGAGACTTATTAGATGGATAGAAAATTCTTTTACCGAAAGAGCAAAAGAAAAACGGACGCATGTTAGAGGAGCATTTCGAAATGAGTGGAAGTCACCGATGAAGTGCAGCAGGGTTCTTCTCTACGACCGTCACTCATTCGGACATATATAAACGACTTGATCTGAAGGTATGGACTCCTACATGAGTTGGCAGTTGACCTGAAGGTCAGTGATGATTGCACAAACTTACAAAAAAGACCTAGACAGACTCCAAAGTTGGTCTGATACTCAATTGTTGAAATTTAATCGAAGTAAATGTAAAGTAATGGGGATGGGACGCAGTGAGAGAAGGACTCAATATGAACATAATCTATCAGGATATAATCTGAAGGCATGTGTGTGTGAGAGGATTTAGGGAAGTGACATCATCCCTAACCTGTTGCCAGAGTCCCATATTGGTAGAGGAGTAAAGGAGACACACTGTCTCCTGTCAGGCAGCAGCGAAACATTTATGTATATAGATAAGGAAAGGAAACCTTTAGCGAACCGTTCATGTCCAAAATAAGGCAAAAACTAGAATATGCTTGTCAGGTCTGGTCATCTCACCCATAGAAACAAAACGAGCTGATAGAGAAGGTCCAGAGGAAGGCAAGTGAGAAATACCGGAATTAAGAGAGCTAAGTCACAGGGAAAAGCTGGAGCTCTTGAATTCATCCACCGTGGATAAGAGAAGAGGTAGGGGTGACCTGTTCACAGCCTTTAAGTTTCTGAACCAGACTTATGAGGAAGACAGTATAGAGATAAGAGTTCCTCAGAAGATAAAGGGATGGGACAAGCTATTTCAGCATCTTCCACACCAGACTCGTCTGTGAGACCAGTCTATAGCTCAGCTTCTCCCAGTCTCCCTTTTAATACATGTTACATACACAGGTAACATGACATTTAACAAGACACTTGTCTGAAGGATGTGAATAAGTAGATTTACAGGGGTGGTGGATGAATGGATTCAACTGAAGAGGACTTGTTCAGTGTGGTCAGTTAACAGAAATTGGAAAGGTTGTGTGATAGTAGAGAATGTTTAAGAAATAGGACACCCCGTGTGTAAAACTCCCTTTCCGTGCAGGACAAATAGGTAATTACAAATGAGGAATTACACACCGTCACAAAAGGGAATCCTAAATTCGAAAACCCTCCCACCGAATCCAAAAATTTTATTCGCCCATCTTTACTGCCTCCGTGCACTGTTTATCTACCTTTAGATCAGAGGAAATTATTTCACAAAAGTCACTTGCCTCACTGATCTTTAGTGGATTAACGAAAATCATATTGTAACTTGCCGTTTCGTTTTTGCTACCGATATGTTAAACTTTGCACTTATCCATATATATCTATATATATATATATATATATATATATATATATATATATATATATATATATATATATATATATATATATATATATATATATATATATTGCAACTCCGCCACACATGAAATGACAACTCCCTCCCCCCGCATGTGTGCTAAGTAACGCTAGGAAAAGACAACAAAGCCCACGTTCGTTCATACCCAGTCTCTAGCTGTCATGTATGATGCACCGAAACCACAGCTCCCTTTCCACATCCAGGCCCTGCAAAACTTCCCATGGTTTACCCCGGACGCATTCAATTCACTCTATTCCTTGCACGCCTTTTACCCTCCTGCACGTTCAGGCCCCGATCGTTCAAAATCTTTTTCACTCCATCTCATCTTTCCATCTCCAAATTTGGTCTCCCACTTTTCCTCGTTCTCTCCACTTTTGACACATATATCCTCTTTGTCAATCTTTCCTCACTCATTTTCTCCATGTGACCAAACCATTTCAAAAGACCCTCATCTGCTCTCTCAACCACACTCTTTTTATTACTACACATCTCTCTCACCCTTTCATTACTTACTCGATCAAATCACCTCATACCACATATTGTACTCAAACATCTAATTTCCATCACATCCACCGTCCTCTGCACAACTCTATCTATAGCCCACGGCTCGCAACCATATAACATTGTTGGAACCTCTATTCCCTCAAACATAACCATTTTTGCTTTCCAAGATAATGTTCTTGTCTTCCACACATTTTTCAACGCTCCCATACCTTTCGCCCCCTCCATGGTTCCATCCGCTGCCAAATCCAATCCAAGATATCTAAAACTCTTCACTTCCTGCAGTTTTTCTCCATTCAAACTTACCTCCCACTTAAATTGTCCCTCAACCCTACTGTACCTAATAACCTTGCTCTTATTCACATTTACTATCAGGTTTCATCTTTAACTCACTTTACCAAACTCAGTCACCAGCTTCTGCAGTTTCTCATCCGAATCAGCCACCAGCCCTGCATCATCATCGAACAACAACTGAATCACTTGCCAAGCTCTCTAATCCACAACAGACCGCATACTTGCCCCTCTCTCCAAAACTCTTGCATTTACCTCCCTAACAACCCCATCCGTAAACAAAATTAATAACCATGGAGACATCACGCACCCCTACCGCAAACCGACATTCACTAAGAACCAATCACTTTCCTCTCTTCTTACTCGTACACATACATGCCTTACATCCTCAATAAAAACTTTTCACTGCTTCTAACAGCTTGCCTCCAACACGATATATTCTTAATACCTTCCGCAGAGCATCTGTTTCAACCCTATCATATACCTTCTGCAGATCCATAAATGCTACTTACAAATCCATTTGCTTTTCTAAGTATTTCTCACATACATTCTTCAAAGCAAACACCTGATCCACACATCCTCTACTACTTCTGAAACCACACTGCTCTTCCCTAATCTGATGCTCTGTACATGCCTTCACCCTCTCAATCAATACCCTCTCATATAATTTCCCAGGTATACTCAACGAACTTATACCTCTGTAATTTGAGCACTCACCTTTATCCCCTTTGCCTTTGTGCAGTGGTACTATGCATGCATTCCGCCAATCATCAGGCACCTCACCATGAGTCATATACATTAGATATCTTGACTAACCAATCAACAACGTATGTGAAGCGTCTGGGGTAAACCATGGAAAGTTTTGTAGGGCCTCGATATGGAAAGGGAGCAGTGGTTTCGGTGCATTATACATGACAGCTAGAGACTGAGCGTGGACGAATGTGGCGCATGCAGGGGTAAGGGGTTGTCATTTCATGTGAAGCGGGTTCGCGACGGGAATGAGTAAAGGCAGCAAGTATGAATTATATACATGTGTATATATGTCTATGTCAGTATATGTATATATATGTATACGTTGAAATGTATAGGTGTGTATATGTGCGTGCTTGGACATGTATGTATATGTGTATGTGGGTGGGTTGGGCCATTCATTCGCCTGTTTCCTTGCGCTACCTCGCTAAAGCGGGAGACAGCGACAAAGTATAATGAAATATAAAAATAGAATATATATATATATATATATATATATATATATATATATATATATATATATATATATATATATATATGCTTATGTATATGTAGCATCGATTTTTTCTATCAATTCCATTTATATCATAATTATATCAAAA
Source organism: Panulirus ornatus (assembly GCF_036320965.1). Classification (NCBI taxonomy): domain Eukaryota; kingdom Metazoa; phylum Arthropoda; class Malacostraca; order Decapoda; family Palinuridae; genus Panulirus; species Panulirus ornatus. The sequence continues at coordinate 17,662,608 of NC_092273.1, forward strand.
GCAGGAGCAGGTGCCTGGTCGGTGCTTGCTTGCCTGAGATGAAAATAGAGAGAGAGAGAGAGAGAGAGAGAGAGAGAGAGAGAGAGAGAGAGAGAGAGAGAGAGAGAGAGAGAGAGAGAGAGAGAGAGAGAGAGAGAGAGAGAGAGAGAGAGAGAGAGAGAGAGAGAGAGAGATCCTGTGAACGTACATTATGTCTCTACCTGGCACGTTATGAACTAAATAACATATGAAACGCTCTTACAAAAGAACGGCAAAGGCATCTGCAATAAGAGAAGGTTTCACGGTGCTTTGCGATATTGCTTATGGTACCGGACCCGTTCATTTTTCTTCGTATTAGCTTTATTAAAAGTAGGTTAGAAGATAGAGGCAACGTCATGTGATTCTCTTAAATGTGTGGAGCTCTGGATTACAGTGTATTTCGGCTTTTTCAATATTAGCAGCAAAGTGTAGGGTTCAGTTTACTTATCATTATTAGCAATCAACGAAGATTCAGAAATTTGCAAGCAGTTGCACATTATTTTGTTAAATGTGTGAGGGTGTGTGTATTCAATATCTTATTTTGTTTGTGTGTCTGTGTGTGTGTGTATATACACACACACATATATATATATATATATATATATATATATATATATATATATATATATATATATATATATATATATATATATATATATATATATATATATATATATATATATATATATATATATATATATTATCCTGGGGATAGGGTAGAAAGAATACTTCCCACGTATTCCCTGCGTGTCGTAGAAGGCGACTAAAAGGGAAGGGAGCGGGGTGCTGGAAATCCTCCCATCTCGCTTTTTTTTTTTTTTTTTTTGATTTTCCAAAAGAAGGAACAGAGAAGGCGGCCAGGTGAGGATATTCTCCAAAAGGTCCAGTCCTCTATTCTTAACGCCACCTCGCTAACGCGGGAAATGGCGAATAATATGAAAGAAAATATATATATATATATATATATATATATATATATATATATATATATATATATATATATATATATATATATATATATATATATATATATATATATATATATATATATATATTCTTATGAGTCCACGGGAAAAATGAGACACGATAAGTTCCCAAGTGCACTTTCGTGTAATAATAATATCATCAGGGAGACAAAAGAGAAATGTAAGTCAACTGATATACATCGAAGAGACGATGCTATGACCTAGTTTCGTCCCTTTCCACCTCCAATTTGGTCTCCCACTTCTCGTTCCCTCCACCTCTGACACATATATCCTCTTGGTCAATCTTTCCTCATTCATTCTCTCCATGAGACCAAACCATTTCGAAACACCCTCTTATGCTCTCTCAACCACACTCTTTTTATTTCCACACATCTCTCTTACTCTTACATTACTCACTCGATCAAACCACCTTACACCACATATTGTCCTCATAGAATCTATTTCCAACACATCCACCCTCCTCCACACAGCCTTATTTCATTAAGACCATGCTTTGTATCCATATGATATTGTTGAGCGCACTATACCAGTAAACATACCCCTGCTTTGCTCTGCTAGATAACGATCTATTTTCCCACACATTCTTAAGTGTTCCTAGAACATTTGCCCCCTCCCCCTCCTCATCCATCTTAGGTCGTCTAAATGGTTAGCTGAACACCTTATCTACGTTCAAGGAAAAATCTCTCCATCGCATATCACAAATAGCTTAGACTGAAGCAGGACTATGAACATTAATCTGCATGAGCATAAACTCATTGATTTCGATGTGAATTCCCTATTCACCGAAATCCCCACTAAAGTTTACTTCAGGAGGAAACTACCGGATCTCAGTCTCAACTTCTTCCTACCCCTTGATATTTTCATTGACTTAATAGAACTTTGTGTTTCGTATATGTTTTCCAAGATGCTGCGGGTAATTTTCGTGGACAGAAATTTGCTTCAGCCATTGGGAAATCCTCGTATTCCCATTCTCAGTAACTAATCCATGGAATATTTTGAGACTGGGATTCTAATCTATATCAGACTCCATAAAAAATTTGCCTTAGATTCGTTGATGATGTGTGGTCCTTTTGGCCATCTTTCGAAATCTGTGATGTTTTCTATAATGAATCAGACAACATTTACCCCACCATCAAATTCAAAATTGAATGGGAAAAAGGAGGGATACTGCTGTTTCTTGATGTGGTGATAAGTAGGGAGTCTGATTACTAGTCCTTCAAGTTCTACAGAAAGCCTACCAACGCAGAGCTACATTCATTATTTCTCAGCACATAATCCTTCTGTAAAGATGATTGTAGTTAGGTCCATGTTTTTAAGAGCACTGGGTATATATGTTCCCACAAGTCTAGAAGATGAATGAATTCATATATACCTTTAGGCATTAATGTTATCCCAAGTTGTTTGCGAACAAAGGCTTACTGGACAGCCAGGAACACATTAAATACATTTAGTAACAACAATGCAGAAAATGATGATAGCTCTAAATGTCTAGTGTCGCTTGAATCTCCTAACTTAGCAAGTGCAAAATAGGTATTAAAAAAAACAATGATTTTAGTGCTGCCTTCCAATCAGAAAAACACTATCAGTAAGACCATAATTAAAAGTAAGCCAAATTATCAAAAACATTGGGATTATATACGCCATTAAATCCAAGGCATGTAAAAATGTATATATTGGCGAGTCGGAGAAAACAGAAACTGAGATATGCTAGTGGCACTGTTATTAAGTACGCAGAGGAGACTTCAGAGATGCTATTCTTAGATATTTTCAAGGAAACGATCATCCTGTAGACCTTAAGATCCCAGTCATATTGTACTCCTCATAGGATAATGCTATTCGTAACGTAACTTGAGTCTGTCTTAATTGCAAACCTTAACCACTTTAATCTGTCCTTGGGTAACTTTAAATATCATGTCTTAATTGCAAACCTTAACCACTTTAATCTGTCCATGGGTAAAATTAGATATTATTCTATTATAACCCTCAGCAGTATCATTATGAAAGAATCACCAAGACAAGATAACAAGAGCAGATGAACAACCATCTCGCTACCCCACACACCCCACTTAACCACGAAGCAGCCCCCTCTCTCCCTCTATAGGCCAGGACAGTGTTTACCCTGACATGGTGGTATCAAAATGTACAAGTCTTTGTGTTGGTGTTAGGATTTCAAACTTCATGACATATTTACGTAAAGCTGATGAGGACGATTGTCTCCGTGGATCATGTTGTGCATTGTAAAGTTTGAATAAACTATCTGAACTTATAATGAAATGATGATAATGAAATGATGATTACCCTTCATATATATATATATATATATATATATATATATATATATAGCTACTAGATAAATATGTACTCGTGTGTGTGTGTGTGTGTGTGTGTGTACATCTATATAGTGTAAGCACTTCAATACGTTTTTGATGAATGTGATGTGACAAATCAGTTTTTTCGTGACGTTTCATTTGCTGAAAAAAAAGTTTTGCATATCAATAAAACCGCTTACGGTACGATTGAAATATTGTCTCTATTGAATTGTTTGGGCTTCGTTTAATAATAGCATTTACAGAGGGGGGAAAAAATATATGTGTTTTATTGCTATCTTTTACCGCTGTGTGTATCTATGATGCTTTAAATTTCCATCAGAATGAGTTGATAGTATTGCTCAGTTCATAAGTGGTTTTGATATTTAGCATTATGGATTTCATTGAAAGTTTTTTTATCTAACATTTTGATAAAATATGCCAAAAAAGGACAAGACAAATAGACAAGACAGACAGCCAGCCAGCCAGACAGACAGACAGACAGACAGACAGACAGACACAGAAGAACGAATATTCGTTTATCATTTCTTAGAATCACGTCCTGGTAAAGTGGGTGGGGGTGGTGGTGGTGTTGGTGGGGTTGGAGGGGGATTTGGGGTTGGTGTGGGGGGTGGGGGGGTTGGCTTGGTGCATTGTTCACTGTGACCACTGGATGTCTCCCACATAAATTTTCTCGATATCTAGAGGCATCATACATGATGATAACGGCTCAGGTTAGAGTAAGGGAGTGTAAGAAAATGGATGCACCACGTCAGAGAGAGAGAGAGAGAGAGAGAGAGAGAGAGAGAGAGAGAGAGAGAGAGAGAGAGAGAGAGAGAGAGAGAGAGAGAGAGAGAGAGAGAGAGAGAGAGAGAGACCGATTCACAGTGAGTATCTTCTCTTGAATCATGTATCACACATGATCTGCGTAAGATACATAAGAATCACATTATAAAGTAACATCAGTTTGATAGAATGTGATCGCGTATACGTATCGAATCGAACACTAAGAACATATAGATGTTTATATCACTATCAAGCAGAAATTCTCTCCCTTAAAGCAAAAAAGATATTGCAACACATACGAAGTATTATTGGCAGAGTTGAAAAATTGTTTGTGGACAGTTTTGTCTTCCTCACAGTTTTCGAAATATTTCTCAAAATGTCGAAAGTATCCCGGCTCGGTGAAGAGTGTGGGTCAAATAGTTCTTCCCAACAGATGAATGCTTTACCACAATGCAGACCTGAAGATGCGTGTGTTAATTCTTCTTCTCTCCCCACATGACTCACATTCATCAACTGGTTCTTTGATTTTATGTCACTGGTTCCTTCTGAAGGTATAAAGTTCCACCCATGGCAAAAAAACAGAAAAGGAAACGGATCTTTACCACAATAGCAAAGAATAGAAAAACATGCAACGTTATGTATCTCTCATCCATACGTCTATTGTTTTGTTGTTGTTGTTGAATTCATATATAAAGCTTTTGTTTATCACACGTCACATGCTTACCTTGTTGTCAAGGTCTTAGTCAGGTAATAGGAGTAAACATTTCTGGTCGCTTGCACCGCAGACCTCAGCCGTGACTACGACTGTCAATGTTGCTCTAAATAGAGTGGGACTATACAAGCCTCATGGAGATGCCTAATGCGTTATCAGTGGCTCATCTTGACACGTCTGGGTATCAGCTCCATCCTCTTAGGCGTCAGCAGAGAGGTACTCGAACCCGAGACGCACTCGCGCTCATCATCTTCATCATCGCTAAAGCCATATATCACTCTGGGTGGTGTTACCGGACTCCGCCTGATCGAGGTTACGCCGCGGGTGGAGAGTCCTCTTTGGCGAGGCTGTGTCAGTGGGAGTATACAGTGTTATCAAAGAACTTCTCATTCCAATGGAGTCTACATTCCCAGCCACTGGAAGTAGCGCAGTCTATGGCTTTCGATAAGTCAATCTGCATGATCCAGATGCTATCTAGAAGCAAGTTTCTATTATGATTACATTTTGAGTTGTATGACTACAACGTCATCAGTCAACCAGATAGAAAAGGGAGACTTTTATCCTCTTAGTAGATGATTCAGTCCTTTAAAAGGAATCTCAACCATTCATCATAGGATTGGAATGTATTACTCACTAAAGGTATGTATTGTTCTTGGAACACTATCTTAGGTTTTCGTTCTGACAGAATAGGGAGAATAATTCATACATATTCCGTGAACATTCTCAGGTGCATTTACTCACAAAAATCTTACCTTTTCATACATTGACACTACAATGCTTATATCACAAGTGTACATTACAGTCTTTAATTTATAAGACAGTTTACGCTGCAATACTTGTCTTATGACACACTTACACTGCAATATCTATCTTATTACACACACTGCAATATGACATATTTACACTGCAATATGTATCTAATGACACACTTACACTGCAATATCTATCTTATTACACATACTGCAATATGACACACTTACACTGCAATATGTATCTAATGACACACTTACACTGCGATATGTATCTAATGACACACACTGTAATATATATCTTACCATACACTTGCAGTGCAATATCTGCCTGAATGGATAAATTGTACAACAATATTATGCTGCGTTTGGACTTCACAAATGCAAAATGACCTCCATTTCTTCTAACATCCAATTTCATTTTTACTTCTTTTCTAATATTCGTGTCACCATCTCGTGAGTGAAGTAATGGAAAGGTTTTTTCCTTTGCATGGGAGGAAGGTCAGGGTGATGTTAAGGAACAGAGAGCATAAGCCATGAAGTTATGATGTTATGGAAGTTCTTTCCTTTTCATTGGATGTAAGAAAGATGTAGGGGATAGGAAAACATCAGTTCTTAGAGGGAAATATGTCATGAGCGAGGGAAGGGAAAGTATGAGTTATGAGAACGAAAGATGTGATAAGTAGGGAAAGGATAGTAGGAGTTCTGAGAAGGAAAGGAAATCGTGAGTTCTGAGAAGGAAAGATGGGATGGGTTTTGCAGTAAGTTCTACTCTGAATACATGATGACCAGTGGTCGATTCTGTTTCATTATGTTTTGGCGCTTTATTAAGCATGATTACATTTCAGCGTGGCAGTGCTTTGAATATGCAGACCTACAAAGTCAGGAATTTCGATAAAGTTCATTTAATTGATTATTCGAGTGTTACTATCTCATTGGGTTCAAACAAAAGTATTAGGCTTATGAGTTCATTGGGATGGAAAATACACACACACACACACACACACACACACACACACACACACACACACACACACACACACACACACACACACTCATCCACACACACACACACACACACACACACACACACACACACACACACACACACACACACACACACACAAGCATACAAGCGTATGTAATCATCCAACGTGATGATGATAAGTAAAATTACACTAATTATACATCTAGCAGCGTCAAGATCTCCAGCTGGTGTACGTTAGAGAAATTCTTGATTTGTTACAAACTTGTTATATCTACGTCAATCAAGTAGTTAATCAAGTCTAATGAAGTCATAATCTTCCTTCGCTTTTTCTTATTTTTAATTTGAAGTCTTTGATTACATAGTTTTTTCTCTCCCGACATGCAGTGATTAGGTGCATATATATATATATATATATATATATATATATATATATATATATATTTTTTTTTTTTAAACTAGTCGCCATATCCCGCGCCAGCGAGGTAACGTTAAGAACAGAGGACCGGGCCCCTGTGGGAACATCCTCACCTAGCCCCCTTCTCTGTTCCTTCTTTTGGAAAATTAAAAAAAAAAAAAGAAAAAAAAAAAAAAAAACGAGAGGGGAGGATTTCCAGCCCCCCGCTCCCTCCCCTTTTAGTCACCTTCTACGACACGCAGGGAATACGTGGGAAGTATTCTTTCTCCCCTATCCCCAGGGATATAAATGTATATATATATATATATATATATATATATATATATATATATATATATATATATATATATATATATATATATATATATTACCGACCGTGAATATAAAATGTTCGCGGCCGTCCGAACTTCGGTGAGATTTCTGCATGAGGTTTTTCAATTAACCTCAGACAGGTGTAGTGTGATAGTAAGGGAGGCAGACGTTAGATGACACCGAAGCGAAAGCTGTCAAGATTGAACTCTTCGATTATTGGAAATGCTTGGGTTACACCATGGCACTGAAGAAATAAAAGAATTTTCTTTCTCATCTTTACTCTAACTGCACTGTACCAGTGCTATGTGTTTTCAGCAATTAGAGTAAGCTTTCAATAATAGAAAGTTAGGAAGTCATTTTATGCATATAGTAAAAAAAAATGTGAAAAATGATGATAGGCCTAAATGTTTAGTAATGCCCTATTCTCCTAACTTAGCTAATGTAAGTCAGGTGTGAATAACAATGCATCTATTGTTGTCTTCCAGTACAGTGACAGTAATACTAAGACCTTAATTAGAATTAGGCAAAATTATCCAAAACATGGGAAGTGTGTACGTCGTCATGTGTTAGGCATGTAAAGATGTATACACTGACCAGACTGGTAAAACAGTAACTGAGAGATGCTATTGGCACCGTCACTCAGTACGCAGGGATGACCACAAAATTGAGATCGCTGAACACTGTCATGAAAATGACCACCTTGTAGACCTTAAGAGCACAGTCACATTATACCCTTCTTCTGATTATGTTACCCGTAACGTCATTGAATCTGTCTTGATTGCTAAGAACTTTTAATTTGTGCCCAGGTAACTTTAAAGCCCATCCTATGATCAACCGAATCATTATGAAAGAATGATCAAGAAACGATAACATATGGAAAATGGTCGAACACACATCTTCTTACCCAGGCCAACCCCCCCCCCCCCCTCCCTCCCCCTGAACCACATGACACCCACCATTTTTCCTTTAACGGTCAGGCCAGTGTGTCCTCTAGAACGGCAGAGGCGAGACGGAATTTTTGTGGTGGTGCTGGGATTTAGAATACATGTAGTGATGTAGTGATGCATGTATAGAATAATTACATGTTAAATGAAATTTTATAAACTCATACTGAAGTGCGATTTCATCTTCATAACTATCATGAGGGAGTAGTGTGATCAATATGTCAATATATATATATATATATATATATATATATATATATATATATATATATATATATATATATATGTATATATATATATATATATATATATATATATATATATATATATATATATATATATATATATATATATATATATATATATATATATATATATATATATATATATATATATATATATATATATATATATATATATATATATATATATATATCCAGACGACCATCTAAATGTCAAACGTACACCTCATGAATATTGGGATGATGTCATGGAGATGGGAGCTGACCACTATTAACCTCCTCTGCCTCTGTACAGACACGCTCCACGCATACCTGATAAGGATCAATCTTCCCGTATCTCTAACAAACTTCATCTATTTCATGTATTGCGTATCGACGTCGCTCTTGGTAACTGATGATGATAGTAGCATATACACACACATCAGCGTCCGACATTTTGGAAGTAAAGTGAATTCATAATACCCGCTAATTTTATTCGACTCTGCTAAGTTATACATTTATTTGAAGTTGAAGAGAATTGATTTTCTTCTTTCAAATTATATCTCGTATCTGTACGAGACTTGCTTTAAATTCATCCCCATGAGCACGACGGTATGGCCCCATGACACGGCGATACGAGCCATTGGTATGACTGGCATGGTGTGACTGACCTTTGAAATGATCTATAAAAGTCAGGTCAAAAGTCACGTCATTAAACCTAAGGGTAGTCCCTTCGTACTCTATTGTCGTACTGTCGTGCGCAAACATATATATGTATCATGTTTTTACTCCTAAGTATGTATGTATGCTCACACACACACACACACACACACACACACACACACACACACACGCACACATGAACTGAGCATCAGGTGCCCAGGAAGAGGAAGCCCCACACTACAGTCATGCTGGGGCGCCTGCGTGACCTGTCTCTTGGTTATGAAGGCGATGGTGCCAAATGATTCGAGTTTTCCTATGACTTGGCAGTGTTTTAGATAGAATGCTTAGGAGGGTTATCAACTTCAGTAGACCAAAATTTCAAGTTTCTTATTTACCTCAAGGGTATCTAAGCAATCTAAAAAAGTGAGTGATTGACATGGGCAGAATGAGTTGAAGTGGATATAGAAACTGATACAAGGAAATAAAGCTGAGAGTATATTAAAGATAGGAGAGTGGTTATAAACAAAAGGCACCGCTGTCAGCTGTTAAGACTAAGAAATCTTTCCAGCATAAACAATATGTTTATGCTAACAAACAACGTTAGTATTGTATTATTAAACTGAGGCAACAGTCTTGAATACTCAGCAGTGATGCAAGAAAAAATTATATATTAAAGACAGCTCAACTAGTCTGCAGTGGGCTAGTTATTAAGTCCTAAAGTCAAGTACAGTTTTTCGGTTTGGTTTTTGATCAGTTTGGGATTCGGATGAGAGAAAATATACAGGGGTCAGGCAGTTGTGACTACCTTCTGAAGGAGAAGATGAGAACAGGAATAAATGATGAATCACCAGATAAAAAAAACTTTGGTATTATTATTTGAAATTCTTAAAACAAAAGACCAAAATATCATACAATTAAAGGAAACAGTGAAAAGAAAAGGAATCGATAATTCATAAAATGAGAGAGGAACTTAAGTGTTTTGAAAGGTATAGGCAATGTGCATGAGCACATTCAAAGTAGGACGAGGGAATTCAGTGGGTAAATTGCCAGGGAAAGAAGGTCAGTTTAACAAAAAAGACAAAAAAAAAGAATCAGGTTTTTTTTTCTCGCTGTCTTAAAAGCAGATCATTTGAGAGAAATAATTATGACAACTGCAGAACCTCCTGGAAACTGTGGCAGGGGAGTGCAGACGTAGCAATTTCGGTTGGGGGAATGATCAACAGAAACAGAGCATGAAGACTGATGTGGAGGAATATAGAATAGGAGACCAACAGAGGTACACAGGAAATTGAATGAAGCTCTCTAGAGGGGCTAATTCGCACTGATAGAGATGGAGATATCAAGGAGGTTTATAGTCTGGTTGATAAAAGGATTAGAAAAGAGCAGAGCGTACAGAATCAAAGTCTCTTAGCTGAAAGGGAGATCCTTGACAAAATAGAAAAGACAGAGTTGGACAACTTACACACTAAAGAATAAGTGGGTAGTTCTGGAGGTAGCAAGATCATTAAATGAAGAAGATGATAGGCGTTAATCTTCTACTTATGTTTGGCTTGGATGAAGGTCATACTACGGGGAGAGAGGAAAGGGGAAAGAAATAAGGTAATGCTCATTTAACTTTTATTGGAGGCTGTAGAACTGCTTGACGCAAATTTCTATGACAAAAGTAAAAGGAGAGGAACCATTGGTTTATAATCAAGATACAAGGGGACGATCATTTATGGTTTCGTTTTATTTGGGATCCTCTAATGTTCAGGCCATGATTGCTCAAAATCCTTTTCGCTCTATCTTTCCACTTCCTTTTCACTCTATCCTTCCACTCCTGCTTCTCCTCGGTCCATCCACCTCTGCCACAAATATCGTCTTTGTCAATTTTCCTCATTCATTCTCTCAGTATTTCCAAACCATTTCAACACACTCTTTTCTGCACTCTCAACCACATTCTTTTTATTACCCTTCCATTACTTACTCGATCAAACCCCCTCACACCACATAGTGTCCTCAAACATTTTTCATCCAACACATCTACCCTCCACCGTACAACCCTATCTAAAGCCCTTGCCTCGCAACCATATGATATTGTTGGAACTACGTTTCTTTCAAACACACCCATCTTTGCTCTCCAAGATAACGTTCTCTCTTTCTACACATTCTTCATCGCTCCCAGAATCTTTGCCCCCTCCCCTACCCTATGACTCGATTACGCTTCCATGGTTCCATTCGCTGCTAAGTCCACTCTCAATTATCGAGAACATTTTACTTCTTCCAATTTTTTTCTTCCATTCAAACTTACATCCGAACTCACTCGTCCCTCAACCTTGCTGAATTTACTAACTTTGCTCTTATTTACATTTAGTCTGAACTTTCTATTTCACACAACTTCCAAACTCAGTCACCAACTTCTGCAGTTTCTCACCCTAATCAGCCACCAGCGCTGTATCATCGGCGAACAACAACTGACTCACTTCCCAGGCCCTCTCACCCCCAACAGACTGCATACTCGCCCATCTCTCCAAAACTCTTGCATTTACCTTCCTGACCACCCCATCCATAAAGAAATTAAACAAACAAGGAGACATCACACACCCCTGCCACAGACCAACCTTCACTGAGAATCAATCACTCTCCTCTCTTCCTACTTGTACACATACCTTAGACCCTTGATATAAACACAGCTCAAACACGGAAGCCAGCTGTGTTGATGTCACAAAGTCTTTTTGCTATTTAGAGAAATACAGTAATTTAACTAATGATGAAATTGATATCTGTAAGGGCTTAGTGTATGCCGGTTTGTTAAAACCAGTGGAACCCAATTGCCCTAAAAGATTTATAAGAGCTATTAACACCTTAAAAAGGACAATGATATACATATTACTAAAGCGGATAAGGCTAACACTGTTGTGATTATAGCCAAAATTAACTATCTGTCTGTGATGAATAATCTTTTGAATGATGCACAACATATTCTAAGCTCAGTAAGAATCCCCCAGAAGCAGTTAATTCCAATTTCAATAAAGAACTGAAGTTTTTGTTGAAAGGTAATGGTTCTCAAAAGTTTGTCACATTTGTCTCCTTCATTGCCATATATGTATGGACTTATCAAAACACAGAATTTTTTTTCCAGCAAGACCTATAGTGAGTTCAGTAGGCTCCATTACATATAGATTGTCAAAACGGTTAGTTTCTTCATTAAGCCCTTTAGTGGGTAAGATATCAAATTCTAATATCATGAACAATGTAGATTTAGTTAACAAGCTTAACAATTTCAATGTTAATTTTGATTTCAAACTTGTTAGCTTTGATATTTCCTCACTTTTCACAAAAGTTCCAGTTGATGACCTTTTAGAATATCTATTTGATGTCTTGGATGATATTCATTTATCTGTTTCAAAGTGTGTTTTCATTGAACTGATAAAATTGTGTATAAAAGACTGTGTATTTTAATTCAATGGAGATTATCATGCTCAAAAATTTGGTATGGAGATGGGTAACCCTCTTTCACCTGTACCAAGTAATCTTCATATGCAATCTTTTAAAACAATATTACTAAAGGATATCTTACCTTCTAATGCAATGTGGTTTAGGTATGTAGATGATGTTCTTTGTGTTTGGCCAACAAATGAAAATGTACAAATATTTCTCCCCTTACTTAACAATATAGTGCCTTCCATCAAATTTACTGTAAAAAATGAAAATAATGGTATGTTACCATTTTTAGATTGCATGATCCATAGGCAAGGAAACAAGTTTAAGTTTAGCACGTACAGAAAATCTACCAATGTATGCTTATATATCCATTATTACTCATCTCAACATGACAGTTAAATTTTCATTTCAATCTATGTTCCTTAGGGTATTACGTATTTGCAGTCCAGAGTATATTGATGATGAGTTTGAGAAGATATATTCTATTAGATCTAAGTTAAAGTACCCTAGATCTTTCATTGCTAAATCCCTTAAGTTAGCAAAGAAATCATATTATAGAGTTGAACCCAAACCTCCCAGAAAATTCTCCTGGGTGCATCTATAAAGTGCCATGTAGAAGTTGTGATAAGTTTTATGTTGGGCAGACTAGTAAGGATCTTTCTGTTAGACTTAAGCAACATAAATATAGTATAAGAAACGGGACAAGAATCAAATGCCTTGTTTAATCATGTTAAAAATTATGATCATTATTGACTGGAGTAATGCCAATGATAATCTTAATATTAGTGGTGGTCTATACAAATCAGATAAGTTATATATATATATATATATATATATATATCTTTTTTTTTTTTTTTTTTCATACTATCCGCCATTTCCCGCGACAGCGAGGTAGCGTTAAGAACAGAGGACTGGCCCTTTGAGGAAATATCCTCACCTGGCCCTCTTCTCTGTTCCTTCTTTTGGAAAATTAAAAAAAAAAAAAAAAAAAAAAAAACGAGAGGGGAGGATTTCCAGCCCCCCGCTCCCTTCCCTTTTAGTCGCCTTCTACGACACGCAGGGAATACGTGGGAAGTATTCTTTCTCCCCTATCCCCAGGGATAATATATATATATATATATATATATATATATATATATATATATATATATATATATATATATATATATATATATATATATATATATATATACATATATATATATATATATATATATATATATATATATATATATATATATATATATATATATATATATATATATATATATATATATATATATATAGATATATATATATATATATATATGTATATATATATATATTAGGGAGAATAAAAAAGATGTTTTGGAAGGAGGTAAAGAAAGAGCGTAAGACAAGGGAACAAATGGGAGTATCAGTGAAGGGGGCGAATGGGGAGGCGATAACAAGTAGTGGTGATGTGAGAAGGAGATGGAGTGAGTATATTGAAGGTTTGTTAAATATGTTTGATGATAGAGTGGCAGATATAGGGTGTTTTGGTGAAGGTGGTGTGCAAAGTGAGAGAATTAGGGAGAATGATTTGGTAAACAGAGTAGAGGCTGTAAAAGTTTTGCGGAAGATGAAAGCCGGCAAGGCAGCGGGTTTGGATGGTATTGCAGTGGAATTTATTAAAAAAGGGGGTGACTGTATTAACTGGTTTGTAAGATCATTCAATGTATGTATGACTCATAGTGAGGTGCCTGAGGATTGGCGGAATGCTTGCATAGTGCCATTGTACAAAGGCAAAGGGGATAAAAGTGAGTGCTCAACTTACAGAGGTATAAGTTTGATGAGTATCCCTGGGGAATTATATGGGAGGGTATTGATTGAGAGAGTGCAGGCATGTACAGAGCATCAGATTGGGGAAGAGCAGTGTGGTTTCAGAAGTGGTAGAGGATGTGTGGATCAGGTGTTTGCTTTGAAAAATGTATGTGAGAAATACTTAGAAAAGCAAATGGATTTGTATGTAGCGTTTATGGATCTGGAGAAGGCATATGATAGAGTTGACGGAGATGCTCTGTGGAAGGTATTAAGAATATATGTTGTGGGAGGCAATATATGGTGTGGGGATGAGAGGACCTAGGAGGTAAGTCAGTTGTTGTTTGTTGATGATACAGCATTGGTGGTAGATTCGAATGAGAAACTATAGAAGGGGACAGCTTGGAAAAGTGTGTGAAAGGAGGATGCTTAGAGTAAATGTGAACAAAAGCAAGGTTATCTAAACTAATTAAGGGACAAGTTAGGTTGGATGTGAGTTTGAATGGAGAAATATTGGAGGAAGTGAAGTGCTTTAAGTACTTGGGAGTGGACAATGCAGCGAATAGAACCATGGAAGCGGAAGTGAGTCAATTGATGGGATGGAGGCGAAGGTTATGGGATGAAGAATGTGCGGAAAGAGAGATCGTTATCTGTGAGATCAAAAATGGGTATGTTTGAATGTATATTAGTCCTAACATTGTCATATGGATGCGAGTCATGGGCTATATAGATAAGACTGTGCGGCGGAGGGTGGATGTGTTGGAAATGAAGTGTTTGAGGGCAGTGAGTTGTATTAGGTGGTGTGATCAAGTAAGTAACGAAAAGATATGAGGAAAGTGTGGCAATAAGAAGAGTGTGGTTGAGAGAGCAAGAAAAGGTGTATTGAAACGGCTTGAACATATGAAATGAATGAATGAAGAAAGGTTGTCAAAGAGGAT
>NC_092273.1:17682847-17727847 GCF_036320965.1 Panulirus ornatus
TATATATATATATATATATATATATATATATATATATATATATATATATATATATATATATATATATATATAAAATTTGGGGAAAATGATTTGGTAAACAGAGAAGAGGTAGTAAAAGCTTTGCGGAAGATGAAAGCCGGCAAGGCAGCAGGTTTGGATGGTATTGCAGTGGAATTTATTAAAAAACGGGGTGACTGTATTGTTGACTGGTTGGTAAGGTTATTCAATGTATGTATGACTCATGGTGAGGTGCCTGAGGATTGGCGGAATGCGTGCATAGTGCCATTGTACAAAGGCAAAGGGGATAAGAGTGAGTGCTCAAATTACAGAGGTATAAAATTTTTGAGTATTCATGGTAAATTATATGGGAGGGTATTGATTGAGAGGGTGAAGGCATGTACAGAGCATCAGATTGGGGAAGAGCAGTGTGGTTTCAGAAGTGGTAGAGGATGTGTGGATCAGGTGTTTGCTTTGAAGAATGTATGTGAGAAATACTTAGAAAAGCAAATGGATTTGTATGTAGCATTTATGGATCTGGAGAAGGCATATGAGAGAGTTGATAGAGATGCTCTGTGGAGGGTATTAAGAATATATGGTGTGGGAGGCAAGTTGTTAGAAGCAGTGAAAAGTTTTTATCGAGGATGTAAGGCATGTGTACGTGTAGGAAGAGAGGAAAGTGATTGGTTCTCAGTGAATGTAGGTTTGCGGCAGGGGTGCGTGATGTCTCCATGGTTGTTTAATTTGTTTATGGATTGGGTTGTTAGGGAGGTAAATGCAAGAGTTTTGGAAAGAGGGGCAAGAATGAAGTCTGTTTTGGATGAGAGAGCTTGGGAAGTGAGTCAGTTGTTGTTCGCTGATGATACAGCGCTGGTGGCTGATTCATGTGAGAAACTGCAGTAGCTGGTGACTGAGTTTGGTAAAGTGTGTGAAAGAAGAAAGTTAAGAGTAAATGTGAATAAGAGCAAGGTTATTAGGTACAGTAGGGTTGAGGGACAAGTCAATTGGGAGGTAAGTTTGAATGGAGAAAAACTGGAGGAAGTAAAGTGTTTTCGATATCTGGGAGTGGATCTGGCAGCGGATGGAACCATGGAAGCGGAAGTGGATCATAGGGTGGGGGAGGGGGCGAAAATCCTGGGAGCATTGAAGAATGTGTGGAAGTCGAGAACATTATCTCGGAAAGCAAAAATGGGTATGTTTGAAGGAATAGTGGTTCCACAATGTTGTATGGTTGCGAGGCGTGGGCTATGGATAGAGTTGTGCGCAGGAGGGTGGATGTGCTGGAAATGAAATGTTTGAGGACAATGTGTGGTGTGAGGTGGTTTGATCGAGTAAGTAACGTAAGGGTAAGAGAGAAGTGTGGGAATAAAAAGAGCGTGGTTGAGAGAGCAGAAGAGGGTGTTTTGAAATGGTTTGGTCACATGGAGAGAATGAGTGAGGAAAGATTGACCAAGAGGATATATGTGTCGGAGGTGGAGGGAACGAGGAGAAGTGGGAGACCAAATTGGATGTGGAAAGTTTGTGTGAAAAAGATTTTGTGTGATAGGGGCGTAAACATGCAGGAGGGTGAAAGGAGGGCAAGGAATAGAGTGAATTGGATCGATGTGGTATACCGGGGTTGACCTGCTGTCAGTGGATTGAATCAGGGCATGTGAAGCGTCTGGGGTAAACCATGGAAAGCTGTGTAGGTATGTATATTTGCGTGTGTGGACGTGTATGTATATACATGTGTATGGGGGTGGGTTGGGCCATTTCTTTCGTCTGTTTCCTTGCGATACCTCGCAAACGCGGGAGACAGCAACAAAGCAAAAAAAAAAAAAAATAAAATATATATATATATATATATATATATATATATATATATATATATATATATATATATATATATATTTATATATATATATATATATATATGTATATATATATATATATATATATATATATATATATATATATATATATATATATATATATATATATATATATATATATATATATATATATATATATATATATACATTGAGATGTATAGGTATGTGTATTTGCGTGTGTGGACGTGTATGTATATACATGTGTATGTGAGTGGGTTTTGCCATTCTTTCGTCTGTTTCCTTGCGCTACCTCGCTAACGCGGGAGACAGCGACAAAGCAAAATAAATAAATGAAATATATATATATATATATATATATATATATATATATATATATATATATATATATATATATATATATATATATATATATATATATATATATATATTTATATATATGTATATATATATATATATATATATATATATATATATATATATATATATATATATATATATATATATATATATATATATATATATATATATATATATATATATATATATATATATATATATATATATATATATATATATATATATATATATATATATATATATATATATATATATATATATATATATATATATATATATAGCACTTGAGAAACAGATGGTAGTACACGTAACTATTTTGATTTAAAGACTGAAAATCTAAATAGTTATTTTTCATTTTGCCCTCAACTAAATACCTTCGTAATTCCGTAAAAAGTCATGACCACAGCAATAGATTTTGGTAACAAGTGTAACAACGACACAGCCGCCCGATCGGCAGTATTTCGTGCCATATTCACATGGGACATATAAACTACCTAAGTTATGACCATATATCTTTCTTTTCACGCGTCGTAACATCAGACATTGGAAATATCTTCTTTATTTTTCTCTTTATCCCATAACACCAGGCAGTGTCGTAATCGTGACTGATATGTTGTTGTATCGTATTCCTAAAAATAGCAGCGTTAACAGTAGGCCCTAATGCTGAGGCACAAGGTTGGAGCATCAGTCGGAGCCATGGGTGTCCTGGGGGAGATGGTGTTAAATGACTTCACTCTGTCTTCTGAATGCGGCACTTTGTCTCCTCTTGACGCCACGATAAATGTCGGCAATAAGCAGGATTTTCCCTTGCTATCTGGACTGTTTATGCGAACAATTTGCCAACACTTTCCCCGCTCGGTGTTGAGGATAGTAAACAATTCACCCGACTCCTTGTCGAAAGGTGGCGCAGGAGTGAAGTCCTTTTCGTAGGCGACTGGGAAGAGATCTACGAACGAGTCTGGTTTAAGAGTCAACCCTGAGTTATCTGTTTCCGTTTACCGTTGCTGACTGTGTCCCATTCAAGATCAGCTGAGGGTTTAGCTTAGAGGTTCGAATCCTGGTTGCGCCAGCCGATCTAATGTCCACCCAGCTGCACATTTTCCCTTATGGAGAAGAATGAAACCCTGCAAGTCCAAAGTGCACTTTCGTGTAATTACATAGTCAGGGGAGATACACGAATGAGACAGAAGGCTCAGAATAGTCAGTATATATATATATATATATATATATATATATATATATATATATATATATATATATATATATATATATATATATATATATATATATCATTTTCTTTCTTTTTCTTTCATACTATACGCCATTCCCGCATTAGCGAGGCAGAGTTAAGAACAGAGGACTGGGCCTTTGAGGGAATATCCTTTCCTGGCCCCTTCTCTGTTCCTTCTTTTGGAAAATTTAAAAGAAAACGAGAGGGGAGGATTTCCAGCCATCCGCTCCCTCCCCTTTTAGTCGCCCTCTATGACACGCAAGGAATACGTGGGAAGTATTCTTTTTCCCCTATCTCTAGTCCATTCAGACTAACCTCCCAATTAACTTGCCCCTCAGATTTCTTCTTTAACATACTTTACCAAACTCTGTCAGCAGCTTCTGTAGTTTTTCACCTGAATCAGCCACCAGCGCTGTATCATCAGCGAACAACAATTGACTCATTTCCCGAGCCCTTTCATCCACAAGAGACTGCATACTTGCTCCTCTCTCCAAAACTCTTGCATTCACCTTCCCTAATAAACCCATCCATAAACAAATTATATAACCATGGAGACATCACGCACCCCTGTCGCAAACCGACATTCACTGGGAACCAATCACTTTCCTCTCTTCCTACTCGTAGACATGCCTTACATGCTTGATAAAAACTTTTCACTGCTTTTAGCAACTTACCTCTGCACAATATACTCTTGATACCTTTCATAACGCATCTCTATCAGTTCTATCATATGCCTTCTCTAGATCCAAAAATGCAACATACAAATCCATCTGCTTTTCTAAGTATTTCTCACGTACATTCTTCAAAGCAAACACCTGATCCACACATCCTCTACTACTTCTGAAACCAAACTGCTCTTCCCCAATCTGATGCTCTGTACATGCCTTCACCCTCTCAATCAATACCCTCCCATATAATTTCTCAGGAATATTCAACAAACTTATACCTCTTTTCATGATTTATTTATTCAGATGTCATAGAAACATCGGATTCAACTCTAGCAAGGCCAGTGTGCGGTAAACTCAGCCTCTGAATAGGGTAAAAGAGAAGAAACCAATGAGATGTGTTCTTCTGATATGTAAGACAATTGTCGCTGTAAATGATATGCAGGTAGCGGACGATGCCAGAAACTCAAGCGTATCCCGTGAAGTGGTAACTCTTAATTTTGAATGCTCTTCGGCGGTAACTCTGGAATCACAATTACGCAATTGCTGTTTGGGATAAGTGCTGTTGTCTGACATTACCTCATTTTACCTTTTCAGCCGACATGGCTTTGTCTGTGCGACAGGATTCTAAACATGCCATGTCGGCTGCTGTGAGAGACAGCGAGAGCAAGAAAAAGGGGAAAATATGCCTGGTTGACTGCCATTGATGTCCCACAGGAGCAGAGGTTCTTTCCTTGCCTGAAGACTAACAATGATAATGAGTGAGACATGGAAAGATGATATCTTGTTACACTCAACACAAACGTTGCCTCTCTCTCTCTCTCTCTCTCTCTCTCTCTCTCTCTCTCTCTCTCTCTCTCTCTCTCTCTCTCTCTCTCTCTCTCTCTCTCTCTCTCTCTCTCTCACTGCAACAAATCACGCCATCTGATGGCTCGAGAGTTATTGTGGGATGGACCGAGGCCATACTCAGAACAAGTGGGACATATCTTGCATATGAGGCTGACGTAATATTTGGTTATCCTTATCAAAGACATGAGCACATCTGTCACTCATGCACCTCCTGTGGGGTTCATATAGCAGGTCTCCGATATACTGGGCTGCAAAATGTACACATGAGCCTATTGCGGTACGTTCCCAGACGAGGCAGTGGATCGTTCCCTCTTAGACAACCAATCAGGTGTGGATCGACCTCTTCATATGTGTTTCAAAATACACAGACCTGATGACTGTCGTTAAGCAATGTGTAATATTATTGATATCTGACCATAAGAAATGATTCTTAGACTGCTCTAAAGTCTGAGAAAACTTTTTTTTTTTTGCACTTTCCATACCGTTTGACAAACTTTTCCCTATATTTGTTTACTTGATCTTCATTAACATGCCAAGGAAGTAGTACTTTCGACTGTACATGTGTATACGAAAGCAACCGCCACCACGGCCCGCTACCCTAACGGTAACTCCCACCGGCCCATCGAAGCCCGGTTAGTGAGGGTTAACTTAGTAGGAACCGATCTATGTATCCCGTGAGGCCATGTAGGTCACAGCTGCTGCCTCCTCCTGGTGTGGCTGAGAATAGCAGCCAAGATGAGTCTGTAATTAAGTTCTAGAGTCCACTGAAGGCTCGGGAAAGCCATCTGGGTTTACTCTGATGCACCAGATGCTGTCTGAGAAATTGGATCGTCCATTGCCACCGAATGGTCGGGTGTCAAAAATGGTCTATCGTCACAAAAGAAGCAGGCGGAATTTATCCTTACAGGTTCATAGGGACGTATCTTTATGACCATTCCATGTAGAAGAAGGAATATCTATATGGATATGTATAAGAAATCTCCATCTCATTACTCTGTAAAGATGAATATGGTTGTATTTTCTTCTGCAGTGGATAAGTCACTCTCTCATTGGCTTGGATAGCAACTCGAAATATGTCAGGTTACGGTGGACTCCCACCCTAGCCACAAGAAGGATTCGGAAGCGAGCTGGACCTCAGTAAATTCAATAACCGGAGGGGAAAATGCACCATTGGGGAACAGAGAAAGTTGTGTAGGTGGCAGAGTGCCACAGGTCCTGGCGCTACCAGCTGAAGTTTATACGCCCTCCTCCTGTTTCCTCCCTCACCCACCGAATGGCCCTAGTGCAAACCACTGCTGGACTTTTAGTCTGTCTGTACGCTGTAGGTGGAATACATACTTGTATATGAAGCTCTTTTGATAACCTCGTACCGGTTATCATAATTCCATAAGAATGTCCTCGACACATATGTTTTCTTTTTGCCAAATCACGAAATATGAATAACGTATCGAAGGCCATGTAATCATCCGTTACTGCAAGAATACGACCGAGAATTTACGTTTTTACAAGGTTTAGAACATAAAAAAACTGTCATCCCCGGTCTACAAAAGAGAAAATGTTCAACGGGGAAAAATTTTTGCATGATCCTTTCCATATCCTTAATTTTACTGAGACTTAGAGAATATTTTCTGGTCGATATCACAGTCCAATAACGTCTCCATAAACTGCCAACTTATCAGTAACCTACTGAGGATACGCATATGTCATTTCTGAGGATTAACAAGTTTTATATTCATCTGGATACGGTTGAATCCCCTTTGCCATCTCCCCTGGTGAGAATAACATGTATAGTGCTAGCTGCATGGCTATCAAAACTCACGTTTCTGGTGCGCCAGAGACAGTCATATGTGAGCGTACAGTGGGGAGTTGGAGGTGACCGGTGTGAAGAAGTGTCACCTCTTCAGCACGACGGTAAGACCCTTGAGCACGACTGTACAACCCTTGAACACGCCAGTACGACCCTTGAGGACGACAGTAAGACCCTTGAGGACGACTGTACAACCCTTGAACACGCCAGTACGACCCTTGAGGACGACAGTAAGACCCTTGAGGATGACAATACGACCCTTGACCACGACAGTACGATCTTTAAGGACAACAATACAACCCTTGAGGATGACAGTACTACCCTTGAGGACGACAGCACGACCCTTGAGGACGACAGTACGACCCTTGAGGACGACAGTCTACCCTTGAGGACGACAGCATGACCCTTGACCACGACAGTACGACCCTTGAGGACGAATATTGTTCTTGACCATGATGGCCTGGCCTTAGACCTGACTCCTTAAGGCCAACATGATCAAGGGATAGTAATGCAGTGGTACTCGAAGCGCCTAATGTCATGCTCAAGAATGTGCTTCTCAGTTGTAGATCATGTGGATGATTGCCAGACCTCTCCCCCACCCCAAACCCGCACCCCTCACCACACAAGACCACGCCTGGAAGAACCCGGGTTTAATGGCTGTTCTGTTTGATTTATCGTCCAATATCCCAGAGCCAGGAAGAAGGACGGACAGGAGGACCTGCCCCTCCCCCCCTCAACCCCTCCCTCTCCTTCAATCCAAACACCAAGAATCCACATCCACTCCCTCCCCCTCCACCTAGCACCAACAAAAGGATCCCCACCCGACCATTCACCCTCCAACAAACGGCCATTTTGTCACACAATGGCACACGTCCTCGCCAGAGCTATACAGGGAGAAAACCTGTTACGGCTTCTGCCATACAAGTCCTTCCTGGTTTCTTTTTCTCCCTCCGCCTCGAGTTCTGGATCAGCGTCCGATATGTGTCATTCAGACGATTACCCTAGATTCTGGACCACAGCGGTGAGAGCCTCGTGCACGGCGGTGCGATCCTTGTGCACTGCGATAAGATCCTCGTGCACGGCGGTGCGATCCTCGTGCACGGCGGTGCGATCCTTGTGCACGGCAGTGCGTTCCTCGTGCACGGAGATGCGACCCTCGTGCACGGCGATAAGATCCTCGTGCACAGCGACTCGAACCGCGTGCACGGTGATATGATCCTCTAGCACGACGATACAACTGCTCTTCAGCGTGAGGGTTCGGCTCTCGGGCAAGGCGACACCACCTTTGAGCATAGCGATGTGACCCTTGAGCGCGGCGATGTGACCCTTGAGCGCGGCGATGTGACCCTTAAGCGCGGCGAAAGGACTGACCCTTCAGGACGGCGATACGACTCAACCAAAATAGCCACAAGGATAAATGAAACACGATAAGTTTCGATTGCACAAAATTAGGTGAGACAACTCCTACTTCAGGAGTAGTGCTACTCCTTCCTTAGCTCTAGTCCTCTCACCAACCTTTGACGTTGCTCCCAAGACTTTTCCAAACCATTCTTCACCTTTACCCTTGAGCTTCGTTTCATTCAGAGCCAAAATGTCCAGGTTTCTTTCCTCAAACATACTGCCTATCTCTCCTATTTTCTCATCTTGGTAACATCCACACACTTTTAGACACCCCAGTCTGAGCCTTCTAGGAGGATGAGCACTCCCTGCATGACTCCTTCAGCTTTTACTTTTAGAAATTGAAGTGCAAGAAGGGGATTTTTTTTTATTTCATATTTTATTATACTTCGTCGCTGTCTCCCGCGTTAGCGAGGTAGCGCAAGGAAACAGACGAAAGGATGGCCCAACCCACCTACATACACATGTTTTCACATAACGCCCACACACGCACATATACATACCTATACATTTCAGTGTATACATACATATACTTAAACAGACATATACATATATACACATGTACATATTCATACTTGCTGCCTTCATCCATTCCTGTCTCCACCCAGCCAAACAAGAAAAACAGTACCCCCCTCCCCCCTACGCACACGAAGAAGCGCTAGGAAAAGACAACAAAGGCCAATTTCGTTCACACTCATTCTCTAGTGTGTAATGCACCGAAACTACAGCTCCCTTTCCACATCCAGGCCCCATAAAACTTTCCATGTTTACCTCAGACGCTTCACACGCCCTGGTTCAATTCATCGACAGCACATCGACCCCGGTATACCACATCGTTCCAATTCACTCTATTGCTTGCACACCTTTCACACTCCTGCATGTTCAGGCCCCGATCGCTCAAAATCTTTTTCACTCCATCCTTCCACCTCCAATTTGGTCTCCCACTTCTCGTTCCCACCACCTCTGACTCATATATCCTCTTTGTCAATCTTTCCTTACTCATTCTCTTCAGGTGACCAAACCATTTCAATACATCCTCTTCTGCTCTCTCAACCACACTCTTTATTACCACACATCTCTCTTACCCTTTCATTACTTACTCGATCAAACTACCTCACACCACATATTGTCCTCAAACTTCTCATTTCCAACATATCCACCCTCCTCCGCACAACCCTATCTATAGACCACGCCTCGCAACCATACAACATTGTTGGAACCACTGTTCCTTCAAACATCCCAACTTTTTGCTTTCCGAGATAATGTTCTCGCTTTCAATACATTCTTCAACGCTCCAAGAACTTTCGCCCCCCTTTACCACCCTGTGACTCACTTCCGCTTCCATGATTCCATCCGCTGCCAAAACCACTCCCAGCTATCTAAAACACTTTCTCTTCCTCCAGTTTTTCTCCATTCAAACCAACATTTACTGAAAACCAATCACCTTCCTCTCTTTCTACTCGTACACATGCCTTACATCCTCGATTAAAACTTTTCACTGTTTCTAGCAACTTGCCTCCCACACAATGTACTCTTTATACCTTCCACAGAGCATCTGTATCAATTCTATCATATGCCTTCTCCAGATCGATAAATGCTACATGCAAATTCATTTGTTTTTCTAAGTATTTCTCATATATATATATATATATATATATATATATATATATATATATATATATATATATATATATATATATATATATATATATATATATATATATATATGAAACGGAACTTTTCAACGGAAAAGTCTACATGGCATTTGGTAATTCAATAACTATTAGCCTACATTCTCTCTCTCTCTCTCTCTCTCTCTCTCTCTCTCTCTCTCTCTCTCTCTCTCTCTCTCTCTCTCTCTCTCTCTCTCTCTCTCTCTCTCTCTCTCTCTCTCTCACCTCCTCTCTCTCTAGTACTAGTGGTCGTGTAATTAATGGAAAGATACGAATCTCCGTGTTATTCATAAGCGAACTTCTCTACCTCTCTGACATACTTATTCCCCATCCCAACTCTCGTACCATCAGCGAAACGTTTCTCTGAACTGCATTCAAATCACCCCTTCCATATTCAGCGGCTATACCGGAAATCCTTGACCCTTAGCACCATGTCCGAGACGCGTGAAGGAAAGGTCACACATTCTGTTCGTTACCGGTGGGAGTATTGGAGTTCAGGGGCCCTGAGTTGGCCCAGCACTATTCCCTGACTTCATCCCCGAGGTTCCGGCCTCCCGTTGTATGGCGTCCTCTCACCTTAATAGATCTGCCTCCCCTTGTGATGGGCTACAGTGATTCGCTTCTGTAAACTAGTCACCTGATAATGATGCTACTCAACAAACCTCTACACGAATAATTTATTGTCATTGGTTATATATATACATACATATATATATATATATATATATATATATATATATATATATATATATATATATATATATATATATATATATATATATATATATATATATATATATATGTATATGGGGTGTTCACTGTTGTAAATGGAACTGGTGAAGAGATTGTAGACTTATTTGCTGAAAAAGGACTGGTGATTGGGAATATCTGGTTTAAAAAGAGAGATATGCATAAGTATACGTATGTACGTAGCAGGGATGGCCAGAGAGCGTTATTGGATTACGTGTTAATTGATAGGCGCGCGAAAGAGAGACTTTTGGATGTTAATGTGCTGAGAGGTGCAACTGGAGGGATGTCTCATCATTATCTTGTGGAGGCGAAAGTGAATATTTATAAAGGTTTTCAGAAAACAAGAGAGAATGTTGGGGTGAAGATAGTGGTTAGATTAAGTGAGCTCGGGAAGGAGTCTTATGTGAGAAAGTACCAGAAGAGACTGAGTACAGAATGGAAAAAGGTGAGAACAAAGGACGTAAGGGGAGTGGGGGAGGAATGGGATGTATTTAGGGAAGAAGTGATGGCTTGTGCAAAGGATGTTTGTGGCATGAGAAGCGTGGTAGGTGGGCAGATTAGAATGGGTAGTGAGTAGTGGGATGAAGAAGTAAGATTGTTAGTGAAAGAGAAGAGATAGGCATTTGGACGATTTTTGCAGGGAAATAATGCAAATGACCAGGAGTTTTATAAAAGAAAGATGCAAGAGGTCAAGAGAAAGGTGCAAGAGGCGAAAAAGAGGGCAAATGAGAGTTGGGGTGAGAGAGTATCATTGAATTTTAGGGAGATTAAAAAGATGTTTTGGAAGGAGGTAAATAAAGTGCATAAGATAAGGGAACAAATGGGAACATCAGAGAAGGGGGCAAATGGGGAGGTGATAACAAGTAGTGGTGATGTGAGGAGATGGAGTGAGTATTTTGAAAGTTTGTTGAATGTGTTTGATGATTGAGTGGCAGATATAGGGTGTTTTGCTCGAGGTGGTGTGCAAGGTGAAATGGTTAGGGAGGATGATTTGGCAAACAGAGAAGATGTTGTAAAAGCTTTGCGGAAGATGAAAGCCGGCAAGGCAGCGGGTTTGGATGGCATTGGAGTGGAATTTATTAAAAAAGGGGATGATTGTATTGTTGACTGGTTGGTAAGGTTATTCAATGTATGTATGACTCATGGTGAGCTGGCTGAGAATTGGCTGAATGCTTGCATAGTGCCATTGTACAAAGGGAAAAGGGATAAAAGTGAGTGCTCAATTTACAGAGGTATAAGTTTGTTGAGTATTTCTGGGAAATTACATGGGAGGATGTGGTAGAGGATGTGTTGATCAGGTGTTTGCTTTGAAGAATGTATGTGAGAAATACTTAGAAAAGCAAATGGATCTGTATGTAGCATTTATGGATCTAGAGAAGGCATATGATAGAGTTGATAGAGATGCTCTGTGGAAGGTATTAAGAATATATGGTGTGGGAGGCAAGTTGTTAGAAGCAGTGAAAAGTTTTTATCGAGGATGTAAGGCATGTGTACGTGTAAGAAGAGAGGAAAGTGATTGGTTCGCAGTGAATGTTGGTTTGCAGCAGGGGTGCGTGATATCTCTATGGTTGTTTAATTTGTTTATGGATGGGGTTGTTAGGGAGGAGAGTGAAAGAGTTTTGGAAGGAGGGGCTAGTATGTTGTATGTTGTGGATGAGAGAGCTTTGGAAGTGAGTCAGTTGTTGTTCGCTGATGATACAGCGCTGTTGGCTGATTCGGGTGAGAAACTGCAGAAGCTGGTGACCGAGTTTAGTAAAGTGTGTGAAAGAAGAAAGTTGAGAGTAAATGTGAATAAGAGCAAGGTTATTAGGTACAGTAGGGTTGAGGGACAAGTGAATTGGGAGGTAAATTTGAATGGAGAAAAACTGGAGGAAGTGAAGTGTTTTAGATATCTAGGAGTAGATTTGGCAGCGGATGGAACCATGGAAGCGGAATTGAATCATAGGGTGGGGGAGAGGAGTTCTGGGAGCGTTGAAAAATGTGTGGAAGTCGAGAACCTTATCTCAGAAAGCAAAAATGTGTATGTTTGAAGGAATAGTGGTTCCAACAGTGATATATGGTTGCGAGGCCTGGCCTATAGATGAACTTGTGCGGAGAAGGGTGGATGTGCTGGAAATGAGGTGTTTGATGACAATATGTGGTGTGAGGTGGTTTGATCTAGTAAGTAATGAAAGGGTAAGAGAGATATGTGGTAATAAAAAAAAAGTGTGGTTGAGAGAGCTGAAGAGGGTGTTTTGAAATGGTTTGGTCACATGGAGAGAATGAGTGAGGAAAGATTGACCAAGAGGATATATGTGTCAGAGTTGGAGGGTACGAGAAGTGGGAGACCAAATTGGTGATGGAAAGATGAGTGAAAAAGATTTTGAGTGATCGGGGCCTGAACATGCAGGAGGGTGAAAGGCGTGCAAGGAATAGAGTGAATTGGAACGATGTGGTATACCGGGGTCGACGTGGTGTCATTGGATTGAACCAGGGCATGTGAAGCGTCTGGGGTATACCATGGGAAGTTTTGTGGGGCCTGGATGTGGAAAGGGAGCTGTGGTTTCGGTGCATTATACATGACAGCTAGAGTGTGAACTAAAGTGGCCTTTGTTGTCTTTTCCTAGCGCTAGCTCGCGCAGATGCGGGGGGAAGGGGGTTGTATTTCATATGCGGCGGGGTGGCGATGGGAATGAATAAGGGCAGACAGTATGAATTATGTACATGTGTATATATGTATATGCCTGTGTGTGTATATATATGTATACGTTGAGATGTATAGGTATGTATATTTGCGTGTTTGGACGTGTATGTATATACATGTGTATGTGGGTGGATTGGGCCATTCTTTCGTCTGTTTCCTTGCGCTACCTCGCTAATGCGGGAGACAGCGACAAAGTATAATATGCATATATATATATATATATATATATATATATATATATATATATATATATATATATATATATATATATATATAGAGAGAGAGAGAGAGAGAGAGAGAGAGAGAGAGAGAGAGAGAGAGAGAGAGAGAGAGAAGCGAAAGTGAATGTGAGTTCTTGCATTTTTAGGCTCAGTAGGGGTGAGGGACAAATTAGTTGGGATATAAGTTTGAATGGAGAAAAATTGGAGGAAATGAAGTATCTTAGATATCTGGGAGTGAACTTAGCAGCGAATGAAACCGTGGAAGCAGAAGTGAATCAGGTGGGTAGGGGGCGAAGGTTCTAGGGGCGATGAAGAATGTGTGGAAGGAGAGAACGTCATCTCTAGGAGAAAAAATGGGCATATTTGAAGGTTTGGTAGTCCTAACAATAGTGCATAGTTGCGAGGCATGAGCTATAGATAAACCTGTGCAGAGGAGGGATGGTGTGAAGTGCTCTGATCGATTAAGTAATGAAAGGGTAAGAGAATGGTGTGGTAATATAGAGTTTGGTTCTGTAAGCTGAAGAGCGTGTGCTCATATGGTTTGGACATAGGAAAAGAATGAGTGAAATTACGGAATCAGAATGAAGGAAACAATGAGAGTGGGGAGATCAGATTAGAGGTGGAGGGATGAAGTGAAAAATATTTTAAGTGATCGGACCCTGAATATGCAGGAGGATGAAAGGCGTGCAAGGGACAGAGTAATTTGGAACGATGTGGTGGACTGGGATCGATGTGAAGGGTCAGAGGTAAGCCTTTCAAAGGTTTGTGGAGCCTGGTTGTGGATAAGGAAATGTGGTTTCGGTGCATTACACATGACAGCTATCCTGCCACAATCTACCTTCAGAAAGCATCAGTGTCTAAGACTAAAGACTGAGATTTCAGCCAAGCGCTGGACGTGATGGGTATTGCGTCTCTCCCTGGCAGCCTAACCTGAAAACAGTGAAAGTGATGCTTCAAGTAGCCAGAGCGCATCACATCTTCAGGTAACCAGTGTCTTCAGGAGCTCTCATGAACGTCTGCTTCAGTCATCCAGGGACTCCAAGTACCAAAAGGATTTCTACACACAAACACACACACACACACACACACACACACACACACACACACACACACACACACACACACACACACACACACACTAACACACACACACACACACACACCATTCGCGAAGATATGTTCCTGGAGTGGGACCGGGTCTGGTGTTTTTACTCCTTACTTGCACTGTGGCTCAACTGCTTATGAAACTGTTTGTCTATTCGTGAAGAACTCAATCTCTCCTAAGGTCAGCAGGCATGGTGCTCTATTCCGTCAGTTGTCTGTTTATTTGTGAAGAAATGCCGGAAGGTTAGGCGTGGTGCTCTTATCAGTAGGGATGGTGGGAGTGCTATGGGATATAGCTGGACTCCCCATAATGAAATGTGGCAATATTCCCACTATATAGAATGACTGGGTTATGACCGTACCAGTATAATGGGAGTATGGCTGAGCCGCACCAAAAGGCATGGTACTACTTCCACCATATGGTTGGACCTCTACTATAAGGCATAATCAAACCCCCTTTCCTTAGGGTAAAACAGTACTCCTTCCTCTTATGTCTATGAAGGTCGAGTATAGACCTAAAGGTAACTTTGTACTGTAGTCCACGAGGAAAAATCAGTACCAGTACCACCTTTGGAATGAACTATCAAACTCTGCTTCGAAACCCCTTCCACACTGCAACGTTGATTTAATGATTCAGATTCTATGTATTAAGAATATTATTTGCTTATGTACGATGGAATTAAAAAACAAACACGTAACTCATTATCAAGTTTATATGTTGCATGACAGAGAAAAAATAATCCAATCATGAAAATGACATGCCAGTAACGCTCAGTAAAGACAGCTGATAAAGATAATGACTGACTGATAAACAGTCACTAGAGAAATGGACTGACTAAACCTCATTTACAATCTTAAACCAGAATAAAACAGAAATAGTGTTTACACAGCAAACAACAACCGGGCTCTTCTAACAACTTTACATTTTCTTTTATAAGACTGGTGGTGACAAGGGATATGGGGAAATGATATCAGAATCAACATACAAACACACCATGGCTCTGCAGTATTGTAGGGTAATTCCCACACAAAAATTACCCACATTGTGTAAGTCCATTTGAGATGCAGCAATGGGGAAATTCAGGTCAGAGGGACATTTCCCCGGGATATATGCAAGGCGTCCAGCCATCTGATACAATATTAAACAGGGATAAGATATTACGCAAACGTGTCCAACATATTCTCTGTTTTCTATCCACTTAGGGAAAATTCCAAGGAAACGTGGAAAATGTGACAGAATTTGTGAGTTTTGCTTCCGTGTTCTCTGGATATTCTTTTATTTTTTCCCCACCAGTAAAAACAAAAGCGACTATAGTAATCAGTGACACAGAGAAAAGAAAAGAAAAAACGCTACTTAGTAAAATTTGAGACACTGCCGTGAATATATGATCACAGCTTCGTGCTCCGTGGTGTAACGGTAAGCGTTGGTGACTATGAAGCATGCAGGGACCGCCTGGGGTCGAGCGATTAGGTTCGAATCCTAGTCGCCACAATCGGACCACAGCTGTTCATCTTTCAGTAGGAGTTGGTCGGCAAAGTACGCATATAGCTTAACCTAGGGTATATATATATATATATATATATATATATATATATATATATATATATATATATATATATATATATATATATATATATATTCATTTGATTTTACTTTGTTGCTGTCTCCCTCATTAGCGGGGCAGCGCAATGAAACAGAAGAAAAAATGGCCCAACCCACCTACATACACATGTATATGCATACACGTCCACACACGCACATATACACATCTATACATTTCAACGTATATATATATATATATATATATATATATATATATATATATATATATATATATATATATATATATATATATATATTCTTATTTTGCTTTGTCGCTGTCTCCTGCGTTTGCGAGGTAGCGCAAGGAAACAGACGAAGGAAATGGCCCAACCCACCCCGATACACATGTATATACAATCACGTCCACACAAGCAAATATACATACCCATACATCTCAATGTACATATCTATATATATATATATATATACACACACAGACATATACATATTTACACATGCACACAATTCACACTGTCTGCCTTTATTCATTCCCATCGCCACCTCGTCACACATGGAATAACATCCCCCTACCCCCTCATGTGTGCGAGGTAGCGCTAGGAAAAGACAACAAAGGCCCCATTCGTTCACACTCAGTCTCTAGCTGTCATGCAATAATGCCCGAAACCACAGCTTCCTTTCCACATCTAGGCACCACAAAACTTTCCATGGTTTACCCCAGTAGCTTCACGTGCCCTGGTTCAATCCATTGACAGCACGTCAATCCCAGTATACCATATCTTTCCAATTCACTCTATTCCTTGCACGTCTTTCACCCTCCTGCATGTTCAGGCCCCGATCGCTCAAAATCTTTTTCACTCCATCTTTCCACCTCCAATTTGGTCTCCCACTTCTCCTCGTTCCCTCCACCTCCGACACATATATCCTCTTGGTCGATCTTTTCTAATTCACTCTCTCCATGTGACCAAACCATTTCAATACACCCTCTTCTGCTCTCTCAACCACACTTTTTCTGTTACCACACATCTCTTTTACCCTTTCATTACTTACTCGATCAAACCACCTCAAACCACATATTGTCCTCGAACATCTCATTTCCAACACATCCACCCTCCTCCGCACAACTCTATCTATAGCCCACGCCTCGCATCCATATAAAATTGTTGGAACCAATATTCCTTCAAACATAGCCATTTTTGCTTTCGGAGATAATATTCCCGCCTTCCACACATTCATCAACGCTCCCGGCACTTTCGCCCCCGCCCCAACCCTATGATTCACTCCCGCTTCTATGGTTCCACTCCCAGATATCTAAAACACTTTACTTCCTCCAGTTTTTCTCAATTCAAACCTACCCCCCAATTAACTTGTCCCTCAACCCTACTGTACCTAATAACCTTGCTCTAATTTACATTTACTCTCAACTTTCTTCTTTCACACACCTTACCAAACTCAGTCACCAGCTTCTGCAGTTTCGCACACGAATCAGCCAACAGCGCTGTATCATCAGCGAACAACAAATGACTCACTTCCCAAGCTCTCTCATCCACAACAGACTGCATACTTGCCCCTCTTTCCAAAACTCTTGTATTCACCTCCCTAACAACCCCATCCATAAACAAATTGAACAACCATGGAGACATCACACACCCCTGCCGCAAACCAACATTCACTGAGAACCAATCACTTTCCTTTCTTCCTACACGTACACATGCCTTACATCCTTGATAAAAACTTTTCACTGCTTCTAACAACTTGCCTCCTACACCATATATTCTTAATACCTTCCACAGAGCATCTCTATCAACTATATTATATGCCTTCTCCAGATCAATAAATGCTACATACAAATTCACTTGCTTTTCTAAGTATTTTTCACATACATTCTTCAAAGCAAACACCTGATCCACACATCCTCTACCACTTCTGAAACCACACTGCGTTTCCCCAATCTGGTGCTCTGTACATGCCTTCACCCTCTCAATCAATACCCTCCCTTACAATTTCCAAGGAATACTCAATAAACTTATACATCTGTAATATAAGCACTCACTCTTATCCCCTTTGCCTTTGTACAATGGCACTATGCAAGCATTCCGCCAATCCTCAGGCACCTCACCATGAATCATACATATATTAGATAACCTTACCAACCAGTCAACAATACAGTCACCCCCTTTTTTCAATAAATTCCACTGCAATACCATCCAAACCCGTGGCCTTACCGGCTTTCATCTTCCGCAACGCTTTCACTAGCTCTTCTCTGTTTACCAAATCATTCTCCCTAACCCTCTCCCTTTGCACAACACCTCGACCAAAACATCCTATATCTGCCAATCTATCATCAAACACATTCAACAAACCCCCCAAAATACTCACTCCATCTCCTCACATCACCACTACTTGTTATCACCTTCCCATTGGCCCCCTTCACTGAAGTTCCCATTTGTTCCCTTGTCTTAAGCACTTTACTTACCTCCTTCCAAAACATCTTTTTATTATCCCTAAAATTTAATGATACTCTCTCACCTCAACTCTCATTTGCCCTCTTTTTCACCTCTTGCACTTTTCTCTTGACCTCCTGCCTCTTTCTTTTATACATCTCCCACTCATTTGCATTTTTTCCCTGCAAAAATAGTCGAAATGCCTCTCTCTTCTCTTTTACTAATAATCTTACTTCTTCATCCCACCACTCACTACCCTTTCTAATCAACCCATCTCCCACGCTTCTCATGCCACAAGTATCTTTTGCGCACTCCATCACTGCTTCCCTAAATACATCCCATTCCTCCCCCACTCCCCTTACCTCCTTTGTTCTCACCTTTTTTCATTCTGTACTCAGTCTCTCCTGGTACTTCCTCACACAAGTCTCCTTCCCAAGCTCACTTACTCTCACCACCCTTTTCACCCCAACATTCTCTCTTCTTTTCTGAAAACCTCTACAAATCTTCACCATCGCCTCCACAAGATAATGATCAGACATCCCTCCAGTTGCACCTCTCAGCACATTAACATCCAAAAGTCTCTCTTTCGCGCGCCTATCAATGAACACGTAATCTTATAACGCTCTCGGGCCATCTCTCCTACTTACATACGTATACTTATGTATATCTCGCTTTTTAATAGGTATTCCCAATCACCAGTCCTTTTTCAACACATAAATCTACAAGCTCTTCACCATTTCCATTTACAACACTGAACACCCCATGTATACCAATTATTCCCTCAACTGCCACATTACTCACCTTTGTATTCAAATCACCCATCACTATAACCCAGTCTTGTGCATCAAAACCACTAACACACTCATTCAACTGCTCCCAAAACACTTGCCTCTCATGATCTTTCTTCTCATGTCCAGGTGCATATGCACCAATAATCACCCATCTCTCTCCATCAACTTTCAGTTTTACCCATATCAATCTAGAATTCACTTTCTTACACTCTATCACATACTCCCACAACTCCTGTTTCAGGAGTAGTGTTACTCCTTCCCTTGCTCTTGTCCTCTCACTAACCCTTGACTTTACTCCCAAGACATTCCCAAACCACTCTTCCCCTTTACCCTTGAGCTTCGTTTCACTCAGAGCCAAAACATCCAGGTTCCTTTCTTCAAACATACTACCTATCTCTCCTCTTTTCTCATCTTGTTACATCCACATACATTTAGACACCCCAATCTGAGCCTTCGAGGAGGATGAGCACTCCCCGCGTGACTCCTTCTTCTGTTTCCACTTTGAGTAAGTTAAAATACAAGGAGGGGAGGCTTTCTGGCCCCTCGCTCCCGTCCCCTTTAGTCGCCTTCTACGATACGTGAGGAATGCGTGGGAAATATTCTTTCTCCCCTATCCCTAAGGATAGTCAGGGGTTAGTGAGAGGACAAGAGCAAGGGAAGGAGTAGCAGTACTCCTGAAACAGGAGTTGTGGGAGTATGTGATAGAATGTAAGAAAGTAAATTCTCGATTAATGTGGGTAAAACTGAAAGTTGTTGGAGAGAGATGGGTGATTATTGGTGCATATGCACCTGGGCATGAGAAGAAAGATCATGAGAGGCAAGTGTTTTGGGAGCAGCTGAATGAGTGTGTTAGTGGTTTTGATGCACAAGACCGGGTTATAGTGATGGGTGATTTGAATGCAAAGGTGAGTAATGTGGCAGTTGAGGGAATAATTGGTATACATGGGGTGTTCAGTGTTGTAAATGGAAATGGTGAAGAGCTTGTAGATTTATGTGCTGAAAAAGGACTGGTGATTGGGAATACCTGGTTCAAAAAGCGAGATATACATAAGTATACGTGTGTAAGTAGGAGAGATGGCCAGAGAGCGTTATTGGATTACGTGTTAATTGACAGGCGTGCGAAAGAGAGACTTTTGGATGTTAATGTGCTGAGAGGTGCAACTGGAGGGATGTCTGATCATTATCTTGTGGAGGCTAAGGTGAAGATTTGTATGGGTTTTCAGAAAAGAAGAGTGAATGTTGGGGTGAAGAGGGTGGTGAGAGTAAATGAGCTTGGGAAGGAGACTTGTGTGAGGAAGTACCAGGAGAGACTGAGTACAGAATGGAAAAAGGTGAGAACAATGGAAGTAAGGGGAGTGGGGGAGGAATGGGATGTATTTAGGGAGTCAGTGATAGATTGCGCAAAATATGCTTGTGGCATGAGAAGAGTGGGAGGTGGGTTGATTAGGAAGGGTAGTGAGTGGTGGGATGAAGAAGTAAGATTATTAGTGAAAGAGAAGAGAGAGGCATTTGGACGATTTTTTCAGGGAAAAAATGCAATTGAGTGGGAGATGTATAAAAGAAAGAGATAGGAGGTTAAGAGAAAGGTGCAAGAGGTGAAAAAAAGGGCAAATGAAAGTTGGGGTGAGAGAGTATCATTAAATTTTAGGGAGAATAAAAAGATGTTCTGGAAGGAGGTAAATAAAGTGCGTAAGACATGGGAGCAAATGGGAACTTT
Source organism: Panulirus ornatus (assembly GCF_036320965.1). NCBI lineage: Eukaryota > Metazoa > Arthropoda > Malacostraca > Decapoda > Palinuridae > Panulirus > Panulirus ornatus. Next base: position 17,703,928 of record NC_092273.1, read on the forward strand.
ATTGAAGGGCGCTAATGGGGAGGTGATAACAAATAGTGGTGATGTGAGAAGGAGATGGAGTGAGTATTTTGAGGGTTTGTTGAATGTGTTTGATGATAGAGTGGCAGATATAGGGTGTCTTGGTCGAGGTGGTGTGCAAAGTGAGAGGGTTGGGGAAAATGATTGGGTAAACAGAGAAGAGGTAGTAAAAGCTTTGCGGAAGATGAAAGCCGGCAAGGCAGCAGGTTTGGATGGTATTGCAGTGGAATTTATTAAAAAAGGGGGTGCCTGTATTGTTGACTGGTTGGTAAGGTTATTTGATGTATGCATGACTCATGGTGAGGTGCCTGAGGATTGGCGGAATGCGTGCATAGTGCCATTGTACAAAGGCAAAGGGGATAAGAGTGAGTGCTCAAATTACAGAGGTATAAGTTTGTTGAGTATTCCTGGGAGACCAAATTGGAGGTGGAAAGATGGAGTGAAAAAGATTTTGAGTGATCGGGGTTGAACATGCAGGAGGGTGAAAGGCGGGCAAGGAATAGAGTGAATTGGATCGATGTGGTATACCGGGGTTGACGTGCTGTCAGTGGATTGAATCAGGGTATGTGAAGCGTCTGGGGTAAACCATGGAAAGCTGTGTAGGTATGTATATTTGCGTGTGTGGACGTGTATGTATATACAGGTGTATGGGGGTGGGTTGAGCCATTTCTTTCGTCTGTTTCCTTGCGCTACCTCGCAAACGCGGGAGAGCGACAAAGCAAAAAAAAAATAAAAATAAAAATATATATATATATATATATATATATATATATCGTTCATGAAATGGCCTTGATTAGGGTATTTAGTTTCCCTTACTGTCTCAGCTGACTTGATAAACAAGCTGGCAGTGCTCACTTCAGCTTCTTTTGTATCCGTTGTCTTCAACTCAAAGTGTGTGTGCTATTCTGTACAGGTTTTGTGATATGCAAAAAAAGAAAAAAATAAGAAAAGAATATTGTGGGTTTGTAAGGGAACATGCCTTCTTTACACATTCCAAGTCGTCTCCGGATAGACAAAAGCTAAAACTCTGGTATTGTTCGAACAGAGAGATGGGATTGAATCCCTTGGGCACGAAAGGGACGACTCTTTATCAATGAAAGTCCGATCCTTGGGTACGATGGCTAAGACCTTCGCGCACGACATTTATGGGTCATGTCCAAATTTTTTCTCTGGACTAAATAAAGCTTCTCGTGTGATGGAAATTTTTTTCTTGATACTACTTTTGTGTCTAACAGAAATAATGTGTTTTGGGTCTTCAAGAATTAATTACACACACACACACACACACACACAAACACAAACAAGCAGTCAGGCAGCCAGCCAGAGTACCATTCCGGCGCAACATCACTTGTCGCCAAGACTCAGAGGGCTAACATCTCTGCAGGGCTGAGTGTACAGGTAAGGAGAGGGAGCGAGGTATACAGAGGCCCTCACTAGGATGAAACATTTTTCAGTACATAACTATCCACTGAGGAAGACTGAGTACTAATAATAGCACTTGGGGTGGGATGACAGAGAGTTGGAATCGAATACTAGTTTGTGTATCTTTAGTCGGATGGTATTGTAACCATCATAATGTAGGTAGAGAAACTACTAAACTGAATGTGATGGAAGAGTGTGATGATAAATGGAAGTGAAAAGAATCGTTCATCATTTAGCGTTTCTACAGGTTGATGTAACCAGCAGCGTCAGATAATTCTTTCATCTGAATAGTTTTTTTTCTTTTTTCGGGTCAAGGATATACCCCAACTGTTCTTCTAGAAACATTTCTGACGTATATGATCATACAATTGTGGATGAACGGTAAGGTGGCGGTGATGGTGCTAAGACGAAAGAGCTCGAAATGGACCTACGTATTATTGCTAAAGTTCAGTAAGCTTAAGATTTATTATATTTTAGACCAATTAGACAAGACGTTCTCCGTCTTGGAGGGCTCAGGAAACAAGTGAAGATTCTTAGCAGTATATGAACCAGGTAAATAAGGGACCATAGACAAGGCAAGGATAATCAGACCAGCGTATCAGTCAGGCTTAAGCCCACTATCAGACACAATCAACCATATCTTCACACATATTAGCATGGATATTGAGAATGTTATATATGATAATCCTACTGGAAATAAAAGTTTGATTAAATGGTAAATGAGGTTGTAAAAAGAAGACGGCTGAGGCATGTTGTGAAGAGGACACATACAGTCATAATATACATAGAATACTAAACAAATTCTATTGTAACATTGATTGGGAAATAGCTTTTATTAACAGGAAACAATGGCATTGTGGTAAGAGGCCTAGTGACATATATATAAACGCTGGTACCTCTAACCTCAAATACAGGAGGGAAATTAACGATGAAGAAGGAATGACTCGATGAAAGATGTTATAAAGTGAAGCAGCTTCAAGATTACATATCATGTATTGTCTGGGCGATTATACGGGCGATTATATAGGTAGTACTCCATCCAGCTAGCATCTGTAAAGTTTAAAGGAGTGAGTATAGCAGACTAAGAATCGAGTTACAGAAATTTTCAGAATAATGTTACGGAAAAGGTAGGAGAAATTCCAAAACATTTTTTCATAAATCATTGGGAGTAAATTGTCAAATTAAGATCTGAATACCAGGGCAAGGGATCCAGAAGGAGGAGTTGTAGAGGGCGATGCAATGATATGTGAAGAACGAAATGACAAGTTCAAAAGTGCATTCACAGCGCAAGACGCGACAGCCATAAAAACACTGAGATGGAATAGTGATGAGGTTTTGGAAAACACTGAACTATCTAAATCAAGACAATAACAGAAAACGAAAGTGTCTTGACACATATAAGTCTCATAGTCCTAATGAAATAGCACCATCTGTGCTGCGGATGTGTGCAGATACATCTAATAAAACACTTAGAACACTGTTTAAGACATTGCTAGAGAAAGGGAAAGTGCCAAGGGAGAGGTAAAGGGAAAACGTTGAACCCATCTATAAGAAAGGAGAATGGGAAGAGGTGCTGACCAACGGACCGGTCCCCTTGCCGAGTGTGATCTCTGAGGTATTAGAAAAGATAAAGGCAAATGGATAATGTCTTGCAATGAAGAAATAACCTCAGTGGAAGAAAACATAGTTTTAGAGAAAGGAAGTCATGTGTAGCGAACCTCTTAGATTTTCATGAGAAAGTGAGCCATGTTTCAAGCAGAAGAGAAAGTTGGGTGGATTGCCTTGTATTTGGACTATCAGAAAGCATTTGACACTTACCGCATGAGAGACTGATTAAGAAGCTGGATCATTAGACTGGAATAAGATGGACACTCCTTCAGAAGATCCAAGAACATCTTAGCGGAGGAGAACAAAAGATGCATATCAGAAGGGCCTTTTTGAAATGGGTTGAGGCCACCAGTCAAGTGCCGCGGGTTCAGTTTTTACTCCTACTGGAATTTGTTTGCAGATGATGCAGAGGACACGGAGGAGATCAGATTGCACTAACTTAAAAGCAGATTTAAACAGAATTCATATTTGGATGATGAAGATCAGATTGCACTAACTTAAAAGCAGATTTAAACAGAATTCATATTTGGATGATGAAGATCAACCCGAGTAAATGAAAGGTTAAGAGGATAGGACTCTGTAACTGAAGTTTAGGGTATGAATGTTATCTATCGGGATGCAAGCTGCAGGAATGTGTGTGAAAGCGGCTTGGGAGTTGATATCATCCTTCATCTTGTATCAGAGTCCCACACACGATACAAACTGGCAAAAATATCAAAATAGCATTCAAATATATGGACATGGAAATACTTACCAAGCTGTTCACGTCCTACATTAGTCCATAACTAAAATATTCTTTGCAGATTTGGTGAGCACAGATAAAAAAAGTACAAAAGGGGAAGGTCCAGAGGATGGCAACGAATGTGGTACCGGTATAAGAGAGATGAGTTACAGAGAAAGGCTAATGTCCTTATTTTTGCCCGCTATGAATGAAAGAAGAGGGAGGGGTGACTTGATCACGCTCTTTAAGTTATCAAATCAGCTTAATGATGTACATGATAAACAATTATTCAGAAGATATAGGTAAGGAGCAACCAGAGGGTATAACATGAAAGTAAAGAAAAACCTTGTTGAAAATTATGGAAAGATGTACTATTTCAGTATTGGTGGATGAATGGAATAAACCGGTTGAGGATATAGCAAAAGTTCAAAAGAGTTTCATGTTGATAGAGATGGTTCAAGAGACGGGGCCTCATGAGCGTACAGCCTATTTCCGTGTATCACATATAGGATTTCTCTGACGTAGTGGTTAGCATCGCTGACCATGATTCACGCAAGGGACCGGCCGGGTTCGAATCTTGGCCAGGGCAGCCAGCCTACTGTCAATCCAAGGCTGGTCAGTAAATGTGCTCCTTTCATAAGCTGGTGTGTGTGTGTGTGTGTGTGTGTGTGTGTGTGTGTGTGTGTACACAAGAGTTAAGATTAGGTACTTATACACAAGGATAAGAGATGGGGCAACGCAAGTGTAAAACTCTATACCTGTAACACAAGAATCATCATTATCATCACACACACACACACACACACACACACACACACACACACACACACACACACACACCAACCCTGACGTGTGTCAGTGGTGCTCTCGTGTCGCCTACAGGTCAATATGTCGACTTGAACTCTCTCTCTTCCCCCATCCTCCCATTTTGATACCTGGACTACGCCGGACTGGAGCTACCATCTTCACACACGAGTGTCTACCTCCAATGAATACGATTGTGAATGATGTACAGATTAGAAACCTTTACCAGTGAACCAATCAGGCCGAGGTAGGAGAAGCGGCAGCCACAATGAAGCAAGGGACCACAGCCCCGACCGTTGGAGTTGTGACCCACCCAGCTGACCACAGGAGTTTTGACCCACCCAGCTGACCACAGGAGGTTTGGCTCACCCAGTTGACCACAGGAGTTTTGACCCGCCCAGCTGACCACAGGAGGTTTGGCTCACCCAGTTGACCACAGGAGTTTTGACCCACCCAGCTGACACAGTTGTGACCCACCCAAATGACCACAGGAGTTTTGACCCACCCAGTTGACCACAGGAGTTTTGACCCACGCAGTTGACCACAGGAGTTTTGACCCACCCAGCTGACCACAGGAGTTTTGACCCACCCAGCTGACCACAGGAGTTTTGACCCACCCAGTTGACCACAGGAGTTGTGACCCACCCAGCTGACACAGTTGTGACCCACCCAAATGACCACAGGAGTTGTTACCCACTCAGCTGATCAAAGAAATTGTGACCCATCCACCTGACCACAGAAGTTGTGACCCACCCAGCTGACCACAGGAGCTGTGACTCACACCAGGTGCTGACCACAGTCATTGCGACCTACCCAGCTGATCAAAGCCACTCCATAAATTGTTTTGAGGGTCACATGGGCGATCGCCTGACCGACGCACGTCACCACAATCACCTTGTACCAACCAGTGTTCGTAGACATACAAGACTTGTCCTATACCTACAACTGTGAATGTCATAAGCAATCCGTGAACAAGTGCACAGCTGGGCAAGCAAATAGCATAGTTTTTTTCCATTGGTATATGTACGTCCACTACTATATTACTATAACATAACCAACGTCAAAATATTCATCACTTAATGTCTACCATTAAATGCATGATGTATGTTAACACAGCATTACTGCATTTCAGCAAGTATGTAACTTTACATAGGTTAATGTTCAACGAATCACCAGGAAATATATAAACCATAAGATTTATTCTGTAAAACTTCCTGTGTTATGTAGATTGACTTTACTCATGTGCTTATCCCAAACCTGAATTTAAAGCTCTTTTTGTGATCACTCAACTAGTTACTGTCATGACCCCCAACTATATAGTTTCTCGACTGTGTATTTACGGTCGAAAGGCTGCTTGAACTCAAAAAACGTTCTTTATGTATCTATCTATTTATTTACACATACCTATATGTAGGTGTCCATGTTTATACGTGGTTATGCTTGTGTTCACGTGTAGTTGCTTGCAGGTCTGTGTTTACTCTTTTGGAAGCGCATTTATGTGATTATAGTCCGTGATCCTGACAGATGATGTTCCACATTTCTTTACGACGTATAGGTCGAATGTGAGGACTAAAGTACGCTTCGTACCCAAGACATACTTTTCAACTATTTTCTAGTCAGAATATCATGCTGCATTTTAGATTTAAGATTTTTCTTTTCCTCCCTCACGTCGATTAGGATAAGTCAAGTTTTACAACTCATTATGTTTCATATTTAATGATAAAGCTCCATTCTAATTAGTTTCATAATTAATTATTCAATTTTTTTCTCCATTCTATGTTGCTTTTACATCCAAAGCATTTCTTTTCCCGTGTTGATCAGTGACACAATTCTATATTTTTGAATTGATGTCATCTTTACCCTAGAATGGCTGTGATGGTGGTGTTATCTAACCATTCAATCATTCCCATACGCTTGTAGCTTCAAGGAAATTAAAATACGCAGAGACTTTTATATACACACACACACACACATGCACATACACACACACACACACACACACACACACACACACACACACACATATGTATATATATATATATATATATATATATATATATATATATATATATATATATATATATATATATATATATATATATATATATATATATATATATATATATATATATATATATATTTTTTTTTTTTTTTTTTCATACTATTCGCCATTTCCCGCACTAGCGAGGTAGCGTTAAGAACAGAGGACTGGGCCTTTGAGGGAACATCCTCACCCGCCCAACCCCTCTGCTCCCTCCCTTGGAAAATAAAAAAAAAAAATGAGAGGGGAGGATTTCCAGCCCCCCCGCTCCCTCCCCTTTTAGTCGCCTTCTACGACACGCAGGGAATACGTGGGAAGTATTCTTTCTCCCCTATCCCCAGGGATAATATATATATATATATATATATATATATATATTTTTTTTTTTTTTCATACTATTCGCTATTTCCCGCGATAGCGAGGTAGCGTTAAGAACAGAGGACTGGGCCTTTGAGGGAACATCCTCACCCGCCCCCCCCCTCTCTGCTCCCTCCCTTGGAAAATGAAAAAAAAAAAAATGAGAGGGGAGGATTTCCAGCCCCCCCTCTCCCTCCCCTTTTAGTCGCCTTCTACGACACGCAGGGAATACGTGGGTAGTATTCTTTCTCCCCTATCCCCAGGGATAATATATATATATATATATATATATATATATATATATATATATATATATATATATATATATATATATATATATATATATATATATATATATATATATATGTTCTTGGTCGCAACCGGCCACGGGGAAATGAAACACGATAAGTTCCCAAGTGCACTTTCGTGTAATAATCACATCATCAGGGGATACCCAGTTGATATACAACGAAGAGACGTAGCAAGGACGCCATTTGGTAAATATGCGATTGTCCAAATAGCGCTGCGTAGGGGCAAGTATGCAGTCTGTCGAGGATGAGAGGGTTTGGGAAGTGAGTCAAGTTGTTGTTCGCTGATGATACAGCGCTGGTGGCTGATTTGGTTGAGAGACTGCAAAAGTTGGTGACTGAGTTTGGTAAAGTGTGTAAAAGAAGAAAGCTGAGAGTAAATGTGAATAAGAGCAAGGTTATTAGGTTCAGTAGGGTTGAGGGACAAGTTAACTGGGAGGTAATTTTTCATGAAGAAAAACTGGAGGAAGTGAAGTGTTTAGATATTTGGTGGCGGATGGAACCATGGAGCGGAAGTGAGTCACAGGGTCGGGGAGGGGATGAAGGTTCTGGGAGCGTTGAAGAATGTGTAGAAGACGAGAACGTTATCTCGGAGAGCAAAAATGAGTATGTTTGAAGGAGTAGTGGTTCCAACAATGTTAATTGGGTGTGAGGCGTGGGAGATAGATAGAGTTGAGTGGAGTATGGTGGATATATTGGAAATGAGATGTTTGATGACAATATGTGGTGTGTGGCAGTTTGATCGAGTAAGTGATGAAAGAGTAAGAGAGAGTAAGAGTTGAGAGAGCAGAAGCGGGTGTTTTGAAATGGTTTGGTCACATGGAGAGAATAAGGGAGGAAAGATTGACAAAGAGGATATATGTGTCAGAGGTGGAGGGAACGAAGAGAAGAGGGAGACCAAATTGGAGGTGGGAGAATGGAATGAAAAAGATTTTGAGCGATCGGGGCCTGAACATACAGGAGGGTGAAAGGCGTGCAAGGAATAGAGTGAGCTGGAAGATGTGGTATACTGGGCTGGACGTGCTGTCAGTGGATTGAACCAGGGAAGTGAAGGGTCTGGGGTATACCATGGAAAGTTTTGTGGGGCCTGGATGTAATAAGGGAGCTGTGGCTTCGGTGCATTATACATGACAGCTAGAGACTGAGTGTGAACGAACGTGGCCTTTGGTAACGCCATTTGGTAAACATGTTTACCAAATGGCGTCCTAGCTCCGTCTGTTCGATGTATATCAACTGACTGTTATATTTCTCTCTTGTGTCTCCCCTGATGATGTGATTATTACACGAAAGTGCACTTGGGAACTTTTCGTGTTTCATTTTTCCCGTGGACTCATAGGAATATGTATATATATATATATATATATATATATATATATATATATATATATATATATATATATATATATATATAACGCGGGAGACAGCGACAAAGCAAAATAGAAAAAAAAAATATATATATATATATATATATATATATATATATATATATATATATATATATATATATATATATATATAGAGAGAGAGAGAGAGAGAGAGAGAGAGAGAGATAAACATATACATACACATATTTTTTTTCATACTATTCGCCATTTTCCGCGTTAGCGAGGTAGCGTTAAGAACAGAGGACTGAGCCTTCGAGGGAATATCCTCACTTGGCTCCCTTCTCTGTTCCTTCTTTTGGAAAATTAAATTGGAGAGGGGAGGATTTCCAGCCCCCCCCCCCAGGTCTCTTCCCTTTTAGTCGCCTCCCACGACACGCAGGGAATACATGGGAAGTTTTGTTTCTCCCTTATCCCCAGGGATACATCGAAGAGACGAAACTAGGACGCCATTTTGTGTATCAATTGACTGTTATATTTCTCTCCTGTGTCTCCCCTGATGATGTGATTATTACACGAAAGTGCACTTGGGAACTTATCGTGTTTCATTTTCCCAGTGGATTTATAGGAATATATATACATATATGTATATACGAAGTAATCAAGGAAATTGCTTTCCCGAATAACTATTCAAGGAATCAGTCCACCGTATCTAGGTCCAAGTGACTTTGAAGATATGGATATGAATCATTTTCTTGATCATTGACTGGAGGGTAAGGTTTGGAGGGGAATCCAGCAAGGGATTTGCTAAGGGGATCTTGGGAATCAGGTGACCAGTTGAAACAGGAACAGCAGAACCGTTCGACAACTGATAGATTATTGTGTATTCTATTGTCAACTAGTAATGTCACTGCTCGCTGGATTTATACCATCTGTCAAATTATTCCTCAGTGCATGTGTGAAAGCGGCTCCATTTAAAGAGGCGTTGGAGTTGTTGCCGGAGAAGCTTATGGTGATGATGATGATGGTGGAGATGGTGGTGGAAGAGGAGGTACCTGCTGGAGGTGAGGGAAGGAATGCCTCTCTGATGGAAGCCCTCCGGGTACTTCTTTTATGAACACCATCAAACGCCTAGCCCTTTTTTTTTTTTCCTCTCTCGCCTCAATACTCTTAAAGTACTTTCTTTTCCCAGTATCAAACTATTATCACTAAGAGTTTGGCCGTGTATCTTACTCCTGAACTATTCCAATGAAGTTCCACTTGGGATTCTGTTTCTCCTGCGAAGTATACAGTTTTTTTATTTCAACAGTTGACGCCATGGGTTCGACAAGCAGAATGTTGATTGTAAAAGTTTCTCTGCTAGGGGCTGGTCCGGTCTCTTGATGCAGGAGAAAGTTGAAGATAGTTAGTTCGAGAACACAGCTAAAAAAAAAAAAAAGTGTGTTGAAAGGCAAATGATGGTCGTAATAAATGCGACACTAAGGTGGTGAAAATAGAATTAATGCAAGATTGGACGGTTATGATAAAGGCTATGAGAGTGGATCGTTAGGTTGGGGGTGGAACTTATATGTGGTCTTATCAGAATCTGTCGTGATACAAGAAACCTGTTATTAAAATGGTTCATTCATTTCCAAATGAGGGGAAAACACACTTCGTGTGATACGAAGTGAGGGGAACCCTGATTGAAGTGATAACTGGTGAGGGGAATCTTCGGTTGGAGGAATAAATGGTGAGGGAGAACCCTCGGTTGATAACAAGTAAAGAGAACCTTCGGTAATTGTGATGCCAGGTGAGGGGAAACCCTCGTTTGGTATGATACCAAGTAAGGTAAACCTTGGTTGATCAACGATCAGTGTTTCACACACTGCCATGAGAGAGAGCATCTTACAGCGTAAGTCTTCTGTATCAGTTCCCTCATCACACTCATCACAAAGTGGACCTCCTTCCCCAGCCATTCCAACAATCACCACACCACCACCACCATCTCCTCCTCCATTCTCACCATTTCTCCACTAATATTAGGAAGAGTGAATTATATTCAAGATGAACCTAGATGCATTCGTTGCAAAGAAATTCCATTCAACTCGTACTTCTTTGGAATGGGCGACTGTGGCGACGAGTCTGAAAAAGAGAAAAAAAAGAGACATGAAGGATAATGGTGGGTAAGCCCCAGAGAGAGAGAGAGAGAGAGAGAGAGAGAGAGAGAGAGAGAGAGAGAGAGAGAGAGAGAGAGAGAGAGAGAGAGAGAGAGAGAGAGAGAGAGAGAGAGAGAGAGAGAGAGAGAGTCTGTGATTAAATGGACGGGATTAGAGAGGGTTGAGGCCACATGTCTCTTTGTGTTCATAAACATATTCATCACCACTACTTGCACAGACAAGCGAAGAAAATAGAGTTCTAGGAATTCATGAATATATTTCTTCTTTTCTTTTATTTCAATACTTGATCAACGTTTCCCGCGTAGGTGGGGTAGCCCCAGGAACATATGAAGACAGGCCACATCTGCTCACATCCATTCTCTATATGTCATGTGTAATGCCCCGAAACTACAGCTCCCTATCCATATCCAGATCCACAAACCTTCCCATGGTTTACCATGGACGCTTCACATGCCCCAGTTTATACAACTGATAGCAAATCGACTGACATATACCACATTGTTCCAATTCTCTCTATTCCGTACACACCTCTCACTCTCTTGCATGCTTGGGCCCAAACCGCTTGAAATCTTTTCACTTCATCTTTTCATATCCAATTTGGTCTCCCCGTTTTCCTTGTTCCCCGATTTCTGACACATATCCTCTTTGTCAACCTTTAGTCACTCATTCTTTTCATATGTCCAAATCATTTCAGCACACCATTTTCAGCTCTCTCAACCACACTGTCTTTACTACCACACATCTCTTATCTCCTTAATTACTTGTCGATCAAACTATCTCAGACTACATGTTGTCCTCAAACATTTCATTTCCAACATATCCACTCTCCTCCGTAAAATCCTTTCTGTAGCCCATGCCTCGTAACCATATGATATTGTTGAGACTACTATACCTTCAAATATATCCACTTTTCTTCTTTCAAACAGCGATCTCTCTTTCCATACATTCTTCATCGCTACCAGAACCTTCGCCCCCTCCCCCACCCTCTGACTCACTTCCGCTTCCATGATTCCATTCACTGCAATGTCCACTCCCATTGAAACAGCATGGTATACTGGTTTCGGCTTTCATTAAACTGAACCAGAGCATGTGAAGCGTCTAAGGTAAACATGGAAACGTCTTTTGGTGCAGGTTTTGGATAGGGAGCTGTGGTTTCGGTGTATTACATATGACGGCCAGAGGATTGATGTGAGCGGATGCAACCTTTCTTCATCTGTTCCTGACCCTGCCTCACTAATATACATATATATATATGTATGTATATATATATATATATATATATATATATATATATATATATATATATATATATATATATATATATATATATATATATATATATATATATATATCTATATACCCTTTTAGAAAGTTAAAATTCAAGGAGGGGAGGGTTTCTGCCCCCCCGCTCCCGTCCCCTTTAGTCGCCTTCTACGACACGTGAGGAATGCGTGGGAAGTATTCTTTCTCCCCTATCCCCAGGACGCCATTTGGTAAACATGTGATTGCCTAAAACATACAACGAGCGTTCATAAACTTATCATTTTACAAATTTCATCAACAATAAAGTTATCTAATTTGTATAGACCATCACTAATATCAAGATTATAATTCTTTGTGTATTCAATAATAGAAGATTCAATGATATTTCACTTGGTAATAGAGTTAATAACTGAGATTGCGTTACTCTAGTCAATACAATGATCATAGTTTTTAACGTGATTAAACAAGGCATTTGATTCTTGTCCCGTTCTTATACTATATTTATGTTGCTTAAGTCTAACAGAAAGATCCTTACTATAGATCTTGCTGGAGAATTCTGTTTATGTGTTTTGATAAGTCCATACATATATGGCAATGAAGGGGACAAAGATGACAAACTTTTATCAAAAGTTCATTGCCATATATGTATGGACTTATCAAAACACATAAACAGAATTTTCCAGCAAGACCTATAGCGAGTTCAGTAGGCTCCATCACATATAAATTGTCAAAATGTTTAGTTTCTTTATTAAGCCATTTAGTGCGTAAGGTATCAAATTCTAATATCATGAACAATGTAGATTTAGTCAACAAGCTAAACAATCTCACTGTTAATTTTGATTTCAAACTAGTTAGCTTTGATGTTTCCTCACTTTTCACTAAACTTCCAGTTGATGACCTTTTAGAATATCTATTTGATGTCTTGGATGATATTCATTTACCTGTTTCAAAGTCTAATTTCATTGAACTGATAAAATTGTGTATAAAAGACCGTGTATTTCAATTCAATTGAGATTATTATTCTCAAAAATTTGGTATGGCAATGGGTAACCCTCTTTCACCTGTACTAAGTAATCTTTGTATGGAAGTTTTTTGAAACAAAATTACTAAAGGATATCTTACCTTCTAATGCAATTTGGTTTAGGTATGCAGATGATGTTCTTTGTGTTTGGCCAACAAATGAAAATTTACAAATATTTTTCCCCTTACTTAACAAGTTAGTACCTTCCATCAAATTTACTGTAGAAAATGAAAATAATGGTATGTTACCATTTTTAGATTGCACGATCCATAGACAAGGAAACAAGTTTAAGTTTAGCATATACAGAAAACCCACCAATGTATGCTCATATATCCATCATTACTCATCTCAACATGACAGAGTTAAATTATCATCATTTCAATCTATGTTCCTTAGGGCATTACGTATTTGCAGTCCAGAGTTCTTTGATGATGAGTCTGAGAGATATATTCCATTGGATCTAAGTTAAAGTACCCTAGATCTTTCATTGATTAATCCCTTAAGTTAGCAAAGAAATCATTTTATAGAGTTGAGCCCAAACCTCCCATTGACACCAAGAATCTTTTAGTTCTCCCTTTTCATAATAATTTCACTTTACTTCCCATGTTGCTTAAATCCTTTAATGTAAATGTTGCTTTAGCAACAATAATACTATAAAGAATATCTTAATCAGGAATTCACCAGAAAATTCTCTTGGACGCATCTATAAAGTGCCTTGTGGAAACTGTGATAAATTTTATGTTGGTCATACTGGTAAGGATCTTTCTGTTAGACTTAAGCAACATAAATATAATATAAGAACGGGACAAGAATCAAATGCCTTGTTTAATCAAGTTAAAAACTATGATCATTGTACTGGCTAGAGTAACGCCATCTCAGTTATCAACTCTAACTCTATTACCAAGAGAAATATCATTGAATCTTCTATTATTGAATATACAAAGAATTATGATCTTAATATTAGTGATGGTCTATACAAATTAGATAACTTTATTGTTGATAAAATTTGTAAAATGATAAGTTTATGAACGCTTGTTGTATGTTTTGGACAATCACATGTTTACCAAATGGCGTTCTAGCTTCGTCTCTTCGATGTATATCAACTGACTGTTATATTTCTCTCTTGTGTCTCCCCTAATGATGTGATTATTACACGAAAGTGCACTTGGGAACTTATCGTGTTTCATTTTCCCAGTGGACTCATATATATATATATATATATATATATATATATATATATATATATATATATATATATATATATATATATATATAAATATATATATATATATATATATATATATATATATATATATATATATATATATATATATATATATATATATATATATATATATATATATATTTATATATATATATATATATATATATATATATATATATATATATATATATATATATATATATATATATATATTTGTGTGTGTGTGTGTGTGTGTGTGTGTGTGTGTGTGTGTGTAAAGTGTGAGGGTAAAGAAGAATAAAGAAGATATGAAGTAGACGTCTACACGTTTAGACAGAGACGCAATGAGAGAGTGACAAAAAAGATAGAGAAACATAGAGGCAGAGCGTAAGAACGTCAAAATGTATTTACGTTCATGGAAGAAGAACTGTGGAATCATTCTACATTATGCACTATAACATGCAAGATACATAGCTAGGGATACTATTCGACAGCACACACACACCGTGAACAGCGATTCTGGATAGAATGGTTATGGGTAGTGTAATGGCGTACATCTCATCAACTCTGACCGACAGATGATGGAAGCCAACAGCCATTCCCAACAAAAACGGGTCACTGGTTTTGATATTTTCGGGTCATAGCTTCCAACATCTCTGCTGGATTGTTGACCCGTTGTACCCCACGACTCCGGACAGATATTTCTGAAGAAGAGGCGAAGATTTTTGTTGTGCCGTCAGCTGAAAACACGAACGAACGATGAAATAACTGGATGCCCCAGATAGCTTAAGACTAGACTAAACCGTGTCGTTCTTGGCAACAAAGACATAGAGTGAAGATATGAGAAGTTTAAAATATCTCATAACTAAGCTTAACTTTTGTAGTGGTTGATAAACAACTGAATAAACAAAGTGAAGAGTACATGGGCAGTTTGATATATATATATATATATGGTGGGGGCAACCGTAAGTTAATCGAGAAATGCTTATGATGTGAATGCATCAAGCGAAGACAGGGAAAGATTTCCAGACGCTAATGAGAAAAGCAAGTGGGATATATGAATATAAAGTCACAAGAGGGAAGGAAAAGTAAAGCTTGAGGGAAGAAGCTGATGAATTAAGCACAGAGATGAGGTGATGGGCATTAGAGAGACCCTTGTAAAACCCTTCATGTAAATTAAATGTTAATTTTTTCTTTTATACACCTGCTCACCCGTCCTGACTTAACGTGGCAGCGTCAGAAGCAGATAATTGAACATCCGAGGAAAGACACTCGCTCGGCTCTTTCTTCAAATCCGACTTAGATCAAAGAAATACCAGGAAGAGCATCTCGCCCCCTTAACCCCTCATCTACACCACACAGGATATCATACGGTTAACATTAACTCTCCCATATCCCTCGGCGATTTCGTGTCTATTCCATAGTTAGACAAACATAGCGATGGTGACCTTAAGGTCCCCTTTATGACAGCGAGGACGAAAGGTTGCCTCACACTGGACGCTCTGAGAATACCAAGTGAAGATCAGAGCTAGTGTATAGGTTCGTCGAAGAGACGCCAGAGGTAGACGATAGATCTTACGACCAGTTAACAGAACAAGATTCTATCATTCTATTCTATGAACAAGATTCTATCATGGTAGGAATCTGAGTGGAGCGAATCCCTAACCAGTAGCTCCAGGAACGAATTCTACCAAAATCTTCTTAATAGTGTCCTAATCCAATTAGTCGAGAAACTTACTCGTGACGAGACAATATTGAATTTAGTCCTTACTACAAATGAAGATCTCGTTAACAATATTGAAGTTAGAGAATGGTTTGGTACAAGAAATCACTGACAAATTCATTCTGAAGTCACTTTCATCACTGCATCTAATGTTGTTCAACATGACTGTCGCGAAAGAATATTCAATTCTAGATTTGGAAATCTACTGATCTTCACGTTACTCATGATAACCTAATCTGGGAAGATTGTTAAAGAATACAATATGAACGTATGTTTCCTCAAAGCGGTAAAGGGAACACACCAGACAATGCGGAGTAGACGGTGTATTTCTAAAACAAAGCCAAGGCATTAAAACGTTGAAACAAATAAGTGCCTTTTGTTTTAAGAAAGTAGCTCATAAGAATGTATATAAAAAGACCAAAAGCGTGAGCTATGTAAACTTGCTTAGAGAAACAAGGAGACTTATACGACAAAGTAAACGCTAGTATGAAACGTACTTTGCCGAAAATAGGAAAAGAAACCCAAAGGAGTTGAATATTTATGTTAGAAGCAAGAAAGTCATTACTCTTTCAATTGGTCCATTGATTACGGAAGACCGTGACGTGGTTCTAGACAACGGCTCTATGGCAAAAATTTTGAATGACCATTTTCGCATCTGCAGTTCCATTGATAGGAGATCGTTGTGCAACAATCTGACACAAAAACCGACAACATACTATCAACAGTAATCGGAAAAAAATTAATCAAAACGGCAGACCCTGATACTATTTATCCAAGGACAATGAAAGAGGCGTAAAATGAGATTTCTAAGCCTTGAGTGCACTTTTCAGTCGGTCTCTTGCTGCGGGAGAAGGTCCAGATGAATGGAAGGTTGTCAAAACAATACCAATATCAAAAAAAAAGTTAATAAATCACTGCCCCGATACTATCATTTAACCAACATCTGTGGTTGGAAAACCTATGGAAACCATCGTTCGAAACAGAATTCTAAGTAGATTAGAAGACCACCACTTGAGGAACGATTCTCAACATAGCTCATATCTGAGAAATCTCTTTGATATCGTCTATGCCACATTAAAAGGAGAGCAGTTAATGTCATCTCTCTAGAATTTCTAAACGCATTCGATAAGACTTCGCATCAAAGTTTACTAGCAAAATATAAGTCACGTGGCATTCATGTCGTTGTACTTTTGTTGACAAACAGCAAACAGAGTTGTGATTCATGGTGAAGCCTCAGAATGGTTGTACGTAACAAGTGGCGTGCCACAAGGATCAGTCGTGGTCCCGGTTCTCTCTGTCATATACAATGATGATATTGTCAATAGGCTGCATTGCAAGATATCAAAATATGCAGATGATACCAAGCTGGGAAATATATCTACGAATCTTCGTCATCAGTCTCTCGTCTTACCCGCTTTCCTCATAAGTCTCTTGTCTTGCTCTCTTCCTCTTAAGCCACACGTCTTGCCCAGCTTTTACGACTGCAGCTTTAAATCGATCTAAACTGATGGACTAAGCTCATAAGTGGCAAATGAATTTTTTTATAGCAATAAGTATACAGTTTTACATAACGGTGGTAAAAACGAAAAGACAAGCCACAGTATGAATTCTGTTGAAGGGCATAAGGTAAATGAATTACAAGACTTGGGCATAGTAATCTCTGGTGACCTTAAAACCGAGGAAGCAGTGCACAGAACCTGTGAAAGGAACACAAAAATTCTTGGGATTCATATAGAGCCGTCGAATTTAAGTCTTGGGAAATCATTCTTTCTTTTTACCATTTCTTGGCTCGTCCCCATCTTGAATATTATGTTTAGTTTTGATCATCCTACCTGAAAAGGAATAAGAATAAGAAAAGACACGTAGGTAGAATGAAGAGAGTACAGCGTCGCGATGCCTAGATAACTATAAAGATATGCTGAAAGTCGAAAACGTAGTGATTAAGAAAATTGCTACTTTTAAATGTTAGGATTAAAAGTTTCATAAAGTTCTAATGAGGAAAGTGGAAGAAGAAGAAGAAAAAGAAGAAGAAGAAGAAGAAGAAGAAAAGAAGAAGAAGAAAAGAGAAGAAGAAGAAGAAGAAGAAGAAGAAGAAGAAGAAGAAGAAGAAGAAGAAGAAGAAGAAGAAGAAGAAGAAGAAGAAGAAGAAGAAGAAGAAGAAGAAGAAGAAGAAGAGAAGAAGAAGAAGAAGAAGAAGAAGAAGAAGAAGAAGAAGAAGAAGAAGAAGAGAGAAACAAATAAGAAAAGAAGAGGAAACAGAAGAAATAGAAAAAAAGGAAGAAAACAGTAGAAACAGAAGAAGAAGAAGAAGAAGAAGAAGAAGAAGAAGAAGAAGAAGAAGAAGAAGAAGAAGAAGAAGAAGAAGAAGAAAGGAAGAAGTGGAAGAAGGAAGACACACGAGATAGGAGGGGGCCAGAGATAGAATTACGTACTAAGATGGATACCAGAAGTTGCCGCAAAGAATTTCATGAAGATTAATGGAAGCAAAAGTAGTGGCGAGAGTGGCAATGGTGGTGGCTGTGGCCTCCTTGGGTAGGCGGTCTTTTAAGGTGTGTCTGAGGCGAGAGAGATTGGCCGAGATGAGATTAGGAGGCTCCTGCAGAATGTTAATGTTGCAGATGTGGCTAAAGTGCAGGCGGGAGAGCAATGCCCCCGAGGTAACTAAACAATGATAATAAAGATGATAATGATACTGGCATTGATAATAGTAATAATGATAATAATATTAATAATAATATTAATGATAATAATGATAATGATAATGATAATGATAATAGTAATAAAAATGAGGATAATAATAATGATAATGATAATGATGATAATTATAATGATAATAATAGTAATGATAATAATAATGATAATAATGATAGTAATGATAATAATGATAGCAATAATAATGATAATGATAATAATAATGATAATAATGATAATGATAATAACAACAGTACAAAGAGTAATGATAATAATAATAATAATAATAATAATAATAATGATAATAATAATAATAATAATAATAATGATAATAATAATAATAATAATAATAATGATAATGATGATAATGATTATAATTATAATGATAATGATAATTTAGTGGTGATACAGGTAGTAGCATCATTATCGATATCTCAATTTCAGTACTTGTTCGTTGTTTCCCGAATTATATATATATATATATATATATATATATATATATATATATATATATATGTATATTCTACCAATACAGTTTAACCATCTTACACATAACGCTTAACAACAAGCGTTGTTGTTGTTCGCTGATGATACATCGCTGGTGGCTGATTCGGGTTAGAAACTGCAAAAGTTTGGTGACTGGAGTTTGGTAAAGTGTGTGAAAGAAGAAAGCTGAGAGTAAATGTGAATAAGAACAAGGTTATTAGGTTCAGTAGGATTGAGAGACAAGTGAATTGGGAGGTAAGTTTGAATGGAGAAAAATTAGAGGAAGTGAAGTGTTTTAGATATTTGGTAGTGGATTTAGTAGCGGATGGAACCATGGAAGCGGAAGTGAGTCACAGGATGGGGGAGGGGCAAAGGTTCTGGGAGCGTTGAAGAATGTGTGGAAGGCGAGAACGTTTTCTCGGAAAGCAAAAATGGGTATGTTTGAAGGAATAGTGGTTCCAACAATGTTATATGGCTGTGAGGCACAGGCGATAGATAGGGTTGTGCGGAGGCGGGTGGATATGTTTGAAATGAGATGTTTGAGGATAGTATGTTGTGTGAGGTGGTTTGATCGAATAAGGAATGAAAGGGTAAGAGCGATGAGTGGTGATAAAAAGAGTGTGGTTGAGAGAGCATGAGAGGGTTTATCGAAATGATTGGTCACATGGAGAGAATGAGTGAGGAAAGATTGACAAAGAGGATATATGTGTCACAGGTGGAGGGAACGAGGCGAAGTGGGAGACCAAATTGGAGGCCTGAACATTCAGGAGGGTGAAAGGCGTGCAATGAATAGAGTGAATTGGAACGATGTGGTATAACGCGGTCGACGTGCTGTCAATGGATTAAACCAGGGCATGTGAAGCGTCTGGGGTAAACCATGGAAAGTTTTGTGGGGCCTGGATGTGGAAAGGGAGCTGTGGTTTCGGTGCATTATATATAACAGCTAGAGTCTGAGTCTGGATGAATGTGGCCTTTGTTGTCCTTCCCTAGCGCTACCTCGCGCGCACGTGGGAGGAGGGGGGTGCCATTTCATGTGTGGCGGGGTGGCGGCGGAAAGTGATGAGGGCAGCATGTATGAATACGTGCATGTGTATATATGTATATTTCTGTCTATGTATATGTATGTTCACGTTGAAATGTCTAGTTATGTATATGTGCGTGTGTAGGCGTTTATGTATATGCATGAGTATATGGGAGGGTTGGGCCATTCTTTCGTGTGTTTCATTACGCTACCTCGACAGCGACAATATATAATGAAAAACAAATGTTATATTCTCCCAATACAGTTTAACCATCTTACACATAACGCTTGGCAACATGCGACTAAACTCACACGACTCGTTCGTGAAACCCTAGATTTTCCTGCGGTGAGCGCGATGGGTTAGCTCTGCCTTTGGGCGAAATCCCGTCGTAAGTCCTGGCAAGCAAGTTAACTCTCTCTCTCTCTCTCTCTCTCTCTCTCTCTCTCTCTCTCTCTCTCTCTCTCTCTCTCTCTCTCTCTCTCTCTCTCTCTCTCTCTCCTTTGTCTCTTCAGGATATGAGCTCTAAATCGAGGGAAATTCTCAGCATTTACAAAACAAGGTTAGGAGATTTGAGTTTAAGAATTATACAGTTCCTGCTTTGATGCCAAACATTCTCAATGCGTGTTGCACCGACATAGTAAAAAGCTCTCAGTTGCATTAGAAAGACACACTAGGATAATATCTTAATGCTTTTTCGTTGATGAGATATTTGAGGCATTAGAACCTGATAAAACTTGCATTTGATTTTGTCGTCCTTAAAATTAAGAGATTTAAGATCATTGCCAACTAGGTGGGGCGCAAGTATGCTCTGCTTCCTGGGAGGGCTAACTCTTTCTCCTTTCCTTTTATTTGTGGAGTATTTATGGTTCATTAGCAGTTGCAGACTTTACAATTAACCTTCCCTCGCTCTTATTTAAGAACTATGACTTTTCGACCATTTTTCTAGGCAAGAATAAATTTCAGGACAATAGAAGAAAAGCTGATTCGAACTCACTGTCGTAACAGAGTGAGGTAAAAGGATGGGACTTGCTTTTCTGGAGTAAAAAGTCTAATGATCATGAAATATTACAAATCTTGACTTTACTATACTTAAGTCCTGAGGCCAGAGGCAATGGCGTCCTTCACCTTGTTAGACGACAAAAGATGTCAAATGAAGACAATTTTGCTCAGGAAATTGAAATATCATGAGCTTTATGGATTTTTTTTGTGCTATTACCATTTGGTTCTAGACCAAAAGTTATGCATGGACTTCCTAAAGTACACAGAGTAATTGTGCAATGAAGCCCAGTTTGTGTGCTACTGTTACTGTGAACAAGATTGTATCAGAATTCTTTGTCCTCATCTAGAAGAATTTAAATTTTCAGTCCAATTCCAATACATGATACCATTTCTATTGTCATAACACTGTTGAACTGCAATCACAGACCCTTGTCCTGTACAACCAGACCCCACAGACCTTACAGTGGCTTACCCCAGATGCTTCATATGCCCTCGCTTACTCCATTGATATCAAGGCGTCCCCTGTATACTAAATCGCTCCAATTCACTTTATCTCGTGTACGCCTACTACCCTTCTGCATGTACAGGCCCCAATCACTCAAGGTTTTTTTCGCTTAATCTTTCCATCTCCAATTTGGTTTCCCCGTTCTCTTAGTCCCCTCCTCTTCTGACACTCATACCCTCTTTGTCAACCCCTCCTCACTCATCCTCTGCATATATCCAAACTATTTCATCACATCCGTTTCTGCTCTTTCAACCAAGCTCTTCATATTACCGCACCTATCTTTTACCCTATTATCATCTACTCAATCCCTTTCCCCAATATAATGCCCTCAAAAATCTTATCTTGAGCACATTCACCCTCTTCCCTAAATTCTCATTTATACCCCATGACTCACATCCATACAACACTTTCGGGACTGCTGCACCCCCAAACATCTCTGCTTTTGTCCTCTCCGGACAGACACGAGTCACATCATCCATTTTTACAAAGGCAACTACCATAAAGAAGACAACAATCAGTTGATGCTCATTTGCCCAACAGTCTCTGCACATAGACGCATAAGAGCTCACAGTTTTACGGAAAATACTTGATACTTCCATCACTGA
Source organism: Panulirus ornatus (assembly GCF_036320965.1). NCBI lineage: Eukaryota > Metazoa > Arthropoda > Malacostraca > Decapoda > Palinuridae > Panulirus > Panulirus ornatus. Next base: position 17,726,204 of record NC_092273.1, read on the forward strand.
GGCTTGAGTCACTTTCTGAGTACATGGAAGGGACGTGATTAGCATAAGAAGGGAAGCAACACTTCGACTAATCGATGCTTGAGTTCAGGACGAATGGCTATTCGATTAGCCGCTAAAGTGGTTCTCTTCTCATAGCCCAGTGGCCTTGCTGAATGTGTCCTTGCCTCGCATTCAATACCCAGTGCATCGATCCCCACATATACCGTATACAGATGTAGCTCTCCAAGCTAGATATTAACCTTGATTTTCTTCGTGTCTTGGCTTTGCGTAAAGGGGAGCATATACACCACCCGCTGTTCGACTGATTGACATGAATGCCTTAATCAGTCACACGGTTTCGATGTCACAGAAACTGGTACAGGCAAGATAACCTTCATTCTCCACCTTTTATTTAGCCCGTGTTTATCAAAACTGACAGATTCATATACACAAATTTTTAAACTATTACGAGCTCACAACCTTCATATCCCAGTGTGCTGAATAATCCATACGAGGATATATAGAAAATTAAAATTGCTTGCATGAAGTGTCTGTAGATTTTCTCTCTGAAAGTATACACGTATAAAACGTTATAAGATGAAGCAAAAGAAGAAAAAAGAAGAAAGGAGCTTCATACAATTAGACGATTCATCCCCAAGGCGAATCAAGTGATTTTGTGGCCTTGAGATCTACACGGCCTCAATCTCCGAGATCGAGACGCACATTATGTGCTTATGTCTCCTATTTCTGCTATCATGGTATCGACGGGAGCCATCACATGCTGGGAGAGAGAGAGAGAGAGAGAGTCACTCAATGGAGTCCGTCCAATCACATGAACTGTCTGATTTGAGATAACAAACCGCTTGTTATGGCACGTTCCGTTGGGGAACACTTACTTGCCTGATGGGTAAGGTATAACAGGCCAAGGTCTTCAGGTATCATGTGTTTTTCGTTTTCTTCATAACCCAGCTTTGTGTTGTGAGCAGGTACCACCAGCCTCCGTGTCATGAGCAGGTACCACCAGCTTCCATGTCATGAGCAGGTACCACCAGCCTCCGTGTCATGAGCAGGTACCACCAGACTCCGTGTCATGAGTAGGTACCACCAGCCTCCGTGTCATGAGCAGGTACCACCAGACTCCGTGTCGTGAGCAGGTACCACCAGCCTCCGTGTCATGAGCAGGTATCACCAGACTCCGTGTCATGAGCAGGTACCACCAGCTTCCGTGTCGTGAGCAGGTACCACCAGCCTCCGTGTCATGAGCAGGTACGACCAGCCTCCGTGTCATGAGCAGGTACCACCAGCCTCCGTGTTGTGAGTAGGTACCACCAGACTCCGTGTCATGAGCAGGTACCATCAGACTCCGTGTCGTGAGCAGGTACCACCAGCCTCCGTGTCATGAGCAGGTACCACCAGCCTCCGTGTCATGAGCAGGTACCACCAGACTCCGTGTCATGAGCAGGTACCACCAGACTCCGTGTCGTGAGCAGGTACCACCAGACTCCGTGTCATGAGCAGGTACCACCAGACTCCGTGTCATGAGCAGGTACCACCAGACTCCGTGTCATAAAAACTTATAAATGAAGCAAAAAAAAAAAAAAAAAAAAGGAAGTTATAAAAATTAGACGAATTCAAATCCCAAGGGAAATCAAAGTATTTTATGAC
>NC_092273.1:17732847-17785347 GCF_036320965.1 Panulirus ornatus
ATCCTGGAACTACAGGTTCCAGGGCTGTAAATTGGCTGGAGAGGTGGCTTGAGGCATAATACCTCCTCCCCTTACACACACACACACACATACACACACCACCACCACCCCTACACAGGAGAAGTGTCTTTGATGATGTAATCTCCCTCAAATCCTTAGATTATGAGACGTAAGGGCGAAAGAGATCGAGGGAAGCCGCTGGAAACCGTGGGATCCAAGGGGGCAGTTGGGGAGGAGGAGGAGGAGGAGCAGGAGGGAGTTGCCTGGGGAGGTAATCACTTCCCGCGATCCTGGGATTGTGATTTTCGGGTGAGGGAGGGAAGGATGGGAGGCGTTATATGGTTCTTTAGGCCTGAGGTCTACGTGGCGGTTATAATGAGCCAGCCACCAGTATCTGAATATTTAAATTTGCGGTAATGAACGTTTCAGAATGGGTGAAGCGCCGGCTTTGCATAATTAGCCAGTCATTTGGGAACCTGCCTCTCCAGGCTTAAGCTGACTTAACCTACTTCAAGCTTGGTGACTGTGGCAGGGATTATGTTTCGCTACCACTAAAGCTTGTGGGGTCTGATGTCGACTAGAAAACCCAGACTTAAACTAAGGTATGCTCTAAACTAATGTATACTGTAAACTAAGGTATGCTGTAAACTAATGTATGTTGTAAACTAATGTATGCTGTAAGTTAATGTATGCTGCAAACTAAGGTATGCTCTAAACTAATGTATGCCGTAAACTAATGTCTGCTGTAAACTAATGTATGCTGTAAACTAATGTATGCTGTAAACTAATGTATGCCTTAAACTAATGTATGCTGAAAATTAATGTATGCTGTAAACTAAGGTATGCTATGAACTAATGTATGCTGTAACCTAATGTAAACTGTAAACTAATGTATGCTGTAAATCAATGTATGCTGTAAACTGTTATGCTATGAACTAATGTATGCTGTAAACTAATGTATGCTGTAAACTAATGTATGCTGTAAACTAATGTATGCTGTAAATTAATGTATGCTGCAAACTAAGGTATGCTGTAAACTAATGTATGCTGTAAACTGATGTATGCTGTAAACTAATGTATGCTGTAAATTAATGCATGCTGCAAGCTAAGGTATCTTTTAAACTAATGTATGCTCTGAGCTAATGTATGCTCTAAACTAATGTATGCTGTAAATTAATGTATGCTGCAAGCTAAGGTATGTTTTAAACTAATGTATGCTCTAAACTAATGTATGCTCTAAACTAAGGTACGCTCTAAGCTAAGGTATGCTCTAAGCTAAGGTATGCTCACTTCAGTTGGATAGAACCAATATAAGCATATTGATCATTTTCAAACAGCTACCGTGCTGAGGTCGAACGTAGCCACGCTATCAAGGCTATCCATCATGTAAGACCTCAGACTAAAGTGATTTACGTAAGAAAGAAAGTCTTCGTTGTCTACAGACGGACGCTGAGTAACGAGACTGATTTCATTTCTCTTCGGCCGTACACCAAGTACTGTTGTACGGTAACCTCATGGTGAAGGTATTGTCGCAAGTTTTGAAAAAAATCGAATCTCAGTTCTATGCAACATTTTCTTCCTCTAGTGCCATGCTATCTTCTCAAAGGTGCGCTCTCTCTCTCTCTCTCTCTCTCTCTCTCTCTCTCTCTCTCTCTCTCTCTCTCTCTCTCTCTCTCTCTCTCTCTCTCTCTCTCTCTCTCTCTCTATGTGTGTGTGTGCATGTGTGTGTGTGTGTGTGTGTGTGTGTGTGTGTGTGCGACAACATGCATCACCTGCCTTTGCTCAGAGAAGCATTAACGTTACTCAAAGCCTTGGAACCGTTCCCTATAACAGTGCTTGAAGCACCTTACAGTGACTCAGTGGTCGAAGAACCGTGTGTCTCCACCTATCACTTGTCCCGCCAGCTGTCCCTCACTCCAACCCCAAGCTAAAATGTACCAAGATCCCGCATTCACTTTTCTCCTCACCATCTGCCACTACCAGGCCATTCATCAGTTAGCCACAATTCCCTCCCTTGACTATTCGAGGGCCACTATATCATCTGGACCCTGTGATATTTTCCATTTCCATTCCCGGGGATTCTCAAAGCCCCGGTGATAAATCGTGCAACTTTACCTCCTGCATTTACCTCCTACTCGGCTACCTCACAAACACGTAAATACCCGGAGCGGACCGGGACCGTGAGCCTCTCTCTCTCTCTCTCTCTCTCTCTCTCTCTCTCTCTCTCTCTCTCTCTCTCTCTCTCTCTCTCTCTCTCTCTCTCTCTCTCTCTCTCTCGTCATGGTCATTGTGGAAAACTCTCTCGAGCTTCTTATTCTTTTTTGAAGACTCGTATCTTGTCTCCCACAGCCATTAGCCATTGGATCGTCCTTTGGAGAATGAACAGAAAAGAAATAATGTCTTGTAATTTTAGTTTTTCTACCCAAATGCCATGTTTTTCCTTTACTCCTACCGTCACTGTCATCCTTAACTAAGAAAAACAGACATGGTAACTGTCCTAAGACGCGACTCCATCCATGACTTCTCCTACAATCTACACCTGTAGCTCTCCTCTTTTTTCTTGACTGTTGTGTCCTTCTTCACTCGTCACTATACACTTGCTGTCGCTAATTCTACTTTTACGTCTATTTTCTAATTTCACAGACGTGTTCGCCATTTACCGCGTCAGCAAGGCAGCGCCAGGAACTTTTACATCTCCCGAAGAACATGAAATCATAGTCTCGGTTTAAGTGGATGACGAAGCCAAATGGGTACCATGGTCGAAGATATTGACCCTCAATGACTTGGTTAAAGAGCCTGTCTGGAGCGGGTAGTCTGCATTATTTCTCTCAAATGATGTACGTGCAGTGTTGGTGCTCAACACCTTTATTTCTTTTCACCAGTCGCTAATGTTATTACAGCTCATCCATTTGTTATACATATATATATATATATATATATATATATATATATATATATATATATATATATATATATATATATATATATATATATACTTGATTTTCTAACCCATCTCTTTGGTGTATTTCTTGTCCCTGTGGGTTTTCCTTATCACTTTTCTTCAACATTTTCAGCCATTTATGGATTTCTATTTCTTCTCTCTCTGTGTAGGTGATTTTTCCTGTGCTATCATTTCGGTTTTATCTTTTAGTAATCTCTCTCTCTCTCTCTCTCTCTCTCTCTCTCTCTCTCTCTCTCTCTCTCTCTCTCTCTCTCTCTCTCTCTCTCTCTCTCTCTCTCTCTCTCTCTCTCTCTCTCTCTTCACTGCTATTCGAAGAGCTATTTCCTCACATGCTGAATTCCTCGTTCCTTACGGAAATTCGCGTCAATATTTCTCGGTTAGAGCCTCAAATATCCAAATTTTTGTTTTTTCCACACATACCTAGACTCATAACTCAGAACCATTTCCATCCTTCGAGAGTTTTCATTCTGCTTTTGGTAAGTTACTACGTCTGATTTATCTTAAATCCTGATAGAACGTTCCCGGTTCAGACTATCTACGCTCTGTTGTATGATGTAGCGACCCTTCATATCCAGAGACCGATTAGTTCGAGTGTGAATTTCAACAATGAATACCTGGTTGAGAGTTGAGGGTCTCAAATGCCTGAGAGGTAGACGTAACAACAAATGGAATCGTGGAAGCTGGCGAAAACCTTAAACTAAGATGAGGAATGATATCTGAGGAGCAATTCAAATGCAGAAACTCACACTGTAATACGAGTGTTTTTTTTTTTTTCAAAGTGTTCTCCATTCGACCTACCACCAGTAGGTGCTTTGCCTTACTCAATATGTTCTTTTGGGACAGACTGATCACACGGCCCTGTAGACAGTTTCATTTCAGCATACGCCTCTATAACTAGTTCCGTCACTGTATTCTACCCTGTGGTCAATTTTATCAGAGCACATAACACTGTAAGTAGTTTTGATACAGCATACGGCCCTGTGATGAGTTTCATTGCAACATATCGTCTTATAACCAGTTTCATTACAGCATACAGCACAATAACTAGTTTTATTACAGCATATGACCCTTTAAACAGTATCAGCACAGCACACGGCACTGTAACTAGTTTCATTGCACCATACGGAACTGTAATCAGTTTCATGAAAGCATAAGACCATGTAGCCAGTTCTTTGACAAGTACCAACATTGTAACGCGTTTCATTACACCACTCCACACTGTAACCCGTTTCATTACAGCATACGGCCCTGTAGTAAGTTTCATTACAAGATATGGTCCTGAAATAAGTTTCATTACAGCATACGGCCCTGTAGTAAGTTTCATTACAAGACACGGCCCTGTAACCAGTGAGAGTACAACCTTCAAAGACACCTTCATACTCCGGATCTGCTGGAGTTATGGTTATGAATCATACATATGTTTCTAGGTACAAGCGGAAGTAACAAGCTCAAGGAAGCGATGGAGTGATGTGTATTCCGAGGACAAGCTAAAGCTAAGTAATCTTGTGTCATTAACAGCCTCATCTTATATTGTGTCTCTTCCTTTAACATTCAGTTCTAACTTGATTATGTTTAAAGCTTCGTCTCTCTCTCTCTCTCTCTCTCTCTCTCTCTCTCTCTCTCTCTCTCTCTCTCTCTCTCTCTCTCACCAAACAAGGGTGCGTTTTCCCCGTGCCACGTCTGTGGCTTTCCCATCCACATCTGTTGTTTCCTTCAACCACATTTATGGTTTTCCATGACCATATCAATCAAATGGTTGATCCCACCACATTCACACAGTTGTACCTGACTAGATCTGACACCATTTACCATTACACGCAATGAGGGGGAGAGAGAGAGAGAGAGAGAGAGAGAGAGAGAGAGAGAGAGAGAGAGAGAGAGAGAGAGAGAGAGAGAGAGAGAGAGAGAGAGAGAGAGAGAGAGAGAGAGAAAGAGAGACTTTTAACACCCTATCTGTTGAGTGTAAACGATTTCTTTGCACTTGAGGGCAAATGTTACCCTTCTGTCGACGTAAAGCGATGACTGATGACTTGATCTATTAATCAAATGGATCCTGTATTTCTCTAACGTCAAGGTCTTGATGTACACCATAGAAGAACAACTCCATCTTCTGCCTTCGTTGATATAAATGACCTTGGAGTAAATCATTCAAAAAAGAAAAGGGGGATAAAAATAAGCCACTAAGTTTTTCTTTTTGTCAGCTCAAACTATCATAGGGATTGGATCTGATGGCCAGGGGAAATTGGATGTGTCGAGAAGAAAATAAAAAAGTTGATCCTACACTGTACACTGTGAGATCCCAACCTATATTTTGTAGTGGGAGAGGAAATCTGAGAATAAAAATATCTTCCCTTATCCCCAAGTCATCATTAAGTATTGAAAGTATCTTCTCAGCTTCCGTAGAGTTTAATCACTTGAATGACAGTGGTCTGAGGACATAGGGAATGTATAAAAAAAAAAAAGCATCGATCTAATGTGCCAAATCGGCAAGGTTTTAGCTCGACTTTCTTCGAAATACTGAACTGGACCAGACTTTCGAATAATGGAGAGATGGAGGAAGAAAGATGAAAGAAAGAGAAACATATAATAAATCTAAACCAACAAATAGAGAAAGGTGATAAGCCACTTGGATATGCATGTGGGACAAGAGATCTTACTCAAACAGTCGATCGTGACAGTATGACCCTTAAAGCACGACAATGAGACCTGTAGGGTCAGGTCAGAGGTCCCAGCATGTCTCAGATCAAGCTTCTTTACAGGGTATGACCTCTCCAGTCCGAGACCAAGGAATCCGTACAGCCAAGCGTGCTGGAATATAGATATCCTTCCTCCCTGCCTGCACTGTCAGAACGACGTGCTCCCCTACAGATACACAATATGTTGACGCCCCAGAGAACGCAGTAGCAGCCGGAGGAACTCCTCTGAAATATGAAGAGGTCTCAGTGTCATGGCATATTCTGTACAGCCAGAGGGGACGGAGGGAAGGATAAATCCTTTTGGAGTGTGTCTCTGTGTCAAATGTAAATCATCCACTTCGGAAACGCGTCTCCAGACCCTCGGTTCGATGGCCGTCAGGGAGATACGACTACTGGCTTGCTTGTCCATATGTTACTCAGGCGAACCATCGAGGTGAAGCACTTCGCGAGGGACGCGAAATAAGAAAATTCGACAATGATCCAAAAGAAAGGGAAGATATAGAGAGAAAAAGAAGAAAGAATTGCTGATTGTAGATTTGACCCAAAGTTTGGATAGTATATTGGGTTTAAGTCATCAAGACATGACGCTTTCAGAGACTTATAAACTTAGAAATAAGGTATAAGACTGCAGCGAATGTTTGGAGGATGAAGGGTGAAGGTTGAGCATCTCAGAGATCGCCCGGGAAGAAACAGACGCAGTGACAATCCCTGCAAGAGAAACCGATGTGACTCTTCTTTTTCCTTTTTTCTAATGTCCGAGAGTGTTGTAGGTGAAGAGACGTAAGTCCATCGCCTGGATACGTGTTGATAGTATTCTGGTTTTTGGAAAGGTTTCAAAATCTTGTTTGTAACTGGAGAGAGAGAGAGAGAGAGAGAGAGAGAGAGAGAGAGAGAGAGAGAGAGAGAGAGAGAGAGAGAGAGAGAGAGAGAGAGAGAGAGAGAGAGAGAGAGAGAGAGAGAGAGAGAGAGAGAGAGAGAGAGAGAGAGAGAGAGAGAGAGAGAGAGAGAGAGAGAGAGAGAGAGGAAAAAGATTCATCACGATATGACGACAGATGAATAGGATCCCTGGAAGAAAATAATGTAGACTGAATCAGAAACACGAGAATATATATATATATATTTTTGAAAGGTATAAATATCTTGTGAAGAATTCTTTCTTATGATAAAACCAGATAACCCTTAACAAGCATACACCTAAAAATCTTGCCGAACCGCAGTTAGAAACGAAGCTTTGGGAAGGCAGTAACTCTGTTCCCTTTGGAAATCTCAAAGTGCACGCCAGTCGTCTACATATGAATATATAAACATGAACATGGCTCCTGCATCTACCAAGGAGTCGAGCCAAAACATAAAGCCTTGTGTCTTTAAATATTTTGCTTCAGTCCTCCTCAGTAACACTTTTTTTTTCTATTTCATAGGATTATTCGACCTCTCTCTCTCTCTCTCTCTCTCTCTCTCTCTCTCTCTCTCTCTCTCTCTCTCTCAGTATATATATCTATATATATCTCTCTCTCTATATATATATATTTATATATATATATATATATATATATATATATATATATATATATATATATATATATATATATATATATATATATATATATGTTTTTTCTTTTATTATGCTTTGTCGCTGTCTCCCGAGTTAGCGAGGTAGCGAGAGAAAAAGACGAAAGAATGGCCCAACCCACCCAAATACACATGTATATACATACATGCCCACACATGCACATATACACCCTATACATTTCAATGTATACACACATACACATACACAGACATATAGATATATATACAAATGTTCACATTCATACTTGCTGCCTTCATCCATTCTCGTCGCCACCCCGCCACACAGGAAATGGTACCCTCCTCCCCCCGCGCGCGCGAGATATCGCTAGGAAAAGAAAACAGAGGCCTTCTTCGTTCACACTCAGTTTCTAGCTGTCATGTGTAATGCACAGAAAACTACAGCTCCCTTTCCACATCCAGGCCCCACAAAGCTTTCCATGGTTTATCCCAGACGCTTCACTTACCCTGGTTCAATCCACTGACAGTATTCCTTGCACGCCTTCCACCCTCCCGTATGTTCAGGCCCCGATCGCTCAAAATTTTTTTCACTCCATCCTCCCACCTCCAATCTGGTCTCCTTCTTCTCTTTCCCTCCACCTCTGACACATATATCCTCTTTGTCAATCTTTTCCTACTCATTCTCTTCATGAGACCAAACCATTTCAATACACCCTCTACTTCTCTCTCAACCACACTCTTTTTATCAGCACTCGATCAAACCACCTCACACCACATACTGTCCTCAAATATCTCATTTCCAACACATCCACCCTCATCCGCACACGCCCACGCCTCGCAACCATATAACATTGTCGCTCGCCGAGATAACGTTCTCTTCTTCCACACATTCTTCAACGCTCCCAGAACCTTCGCCCTCTCCCCCACCCTGTGACTCACTTCCTGCATCCATGGTTCCATCCGCTGCTAAAAGAGGGAAAGAGGGGCAAGTATGCAGTCTGTTGTGGATGAGAGAGCTTGGGAAGTGAGTCATTTGTTGCTCGCTGATGATACAGCGCTGGTGGCTGATTCGTGTGAGAAACTGCAGAAGCGGGTGACTGGTAAAGTGTGTGAAAGAAGAAAGCTGAGAGTAAATGTGAATAAGAGCAAGGTTATTAGGTACAGTAAGGTTGAGGGACAAGTCAATTGGGAGGTATGTTTGAATGGAGAAAAACTGGAGGAAGTGAAGTGTTATAGATATCTGGGAGTGGATTAGACAGCGGAGGGTACCATGGAACCGGAAGTGAATCATAGGGAGGGGGAGGGGGCGAAAGTTCTGGAAGCGTTGAAGAATGTATGGAGTCGAGAACATTATCTCGGAAAGCAAAAATGGGTATGTTTGAAGGAATAGTGGTTCTAACAATGTTATATGGTTGCGAGGCGTGGGCTATAGATAGAGGTGTGCAGAGGAGGGTGGATGTGCTGGAAATGAGATGTTTGAGGACAATGTGTGGTGTGAGGTGGTTTGATCGAGTAAGTGATGTAAGGGTAAGAGAGATGTGTGGTAATAAAAAGAGTGTGGTTGAGAGAGCAGAAGAGGGTGTTTTGAAATGGTTTGGTCACATGGAGAGAATGTGTGAGGAAAGATTGACCATGAGGATATATGTGTCAGACGTGGAGGGATCGAGGAGAAGTGGGACACCAAATTGGATGTGGAAAGATAGAGTGAAAAAGATTTTGAGTGATCGAGGCCTGAACATGCAGGAGGGTGAAAGGCGGGCAAGGAATAGAGTGAATTGGAGCGATGTGGTATACCGGGGTCGACGTGCAGTCAATGGATTGAACCAGGGCATGTGAAGCGTCTGGGGTAAACCATGGAAAGTTGTGTGGGGCCTGGGTGTGGAAAGGGAGCTGTGGTTTCGGTGAATTATTGCATGACAGCTAGAGACTGAGTGTGAACGAATGTGGCCTTTGTTGTCTTTTCCTAGCGCTACCTCGCACACAGAAGGGGTGAGGGGGTTGTTATTTCATGTGTGGCGAGGTGGCGATGGGAATGACAGTATGAATTATGTACATGTGTATATATGTATATGTCTGTGTGTGTATATATATGTATACGCTGAGATGTATAGGTATGTATATTTGCGTGTGTGAACGTGTATGTATATACATGTGTATGTGGGTGGGTTGGGCCTGTTTCCTTGCGTTACCTCCCTAACGCGGGAGACAGCGACAAAGCAAAGAAAAAAAAAAAAAAAAAATATATATATATATATATATATATATATATATATATATGTATATATATATATATATATATATATATATATATATATATATATATATATATATATATATTTGTATACTATTCGCCATTTCCCGAATTAGCAAGGTAGCGTTAGGAACAGAGGACTGGGCCTTTGAAGGAATATCCTCACCTGGATATATATTATATATTCCTATGAACCCACGGGGAAAATGAAACACGACAAGTTCCCAAGTGCACTTTCGTGTAATAATCACATCATCAGAGGAGACACAAGAGAGAAATATAAGTCAGTTGATATACATCGAAGAGACGAAGCTAGGACGCCATTTGGTAAACATGTGATTGTCCAAAACATACAACGAACGTTCACAATCTTATCATTTTACAAATTTTATCAACAATAAAGTTATCTAATTTGTATAGACCATCACTAATATCAAGATTATAATTCTCTGTGTATTTAACAATAGAAGATTCAATGATATTTCTCTTGGTAATAGAGTTAGATTTAATGACTGAGATGGCATTACTCCAGTCAATACAATGATCATAGTTTCTAACGTGATTAAACAAGGCATTTGATTCTTGTCCCGTTCTTATACTATATTTACGTTACTTAAGCAGTGCGGTTTCAGAAGTGGTAGAGGATGTGTGGATCAGGTGTTTGCTTTGAAGAATGTATGTGAGAAATACTTAGAAAAGCAAATGGATTTGTATGTAGCATTTATGGATCTGGAGAAGGCATATGATAGAGTTGATAGAGATGCTCTGTGGAAGGTATTAAGAATATATGGTGTGGGAGGCAAGTTGTTAGAAGCAGTGAAAAGTTTTTATCGAGGATGTAAGGCATGTGTACGTGTAGGAAGAGAGGAAAGTGATTGGTTCTCAGTGAATGTAGGTTTGCGGCAGGGGTGTGTGATGTCTCCATGGTTGTTTAATTTGTTTATGGATGGGGTTGTTAGGGAGGTAAATGCAAGAGTCCTGGAAAGAGGGGCAAGTATGAAGTCTGTTGGGGATGAGAGAACTTGGGAAGTGAGTCAGTTGTTGTTCGCTGATGATACAGCGCTGGTGGCTGATTCATGTGAGAAACTGCAGAAGCTGGTGACTGAGTTTGGTAAAGTGTGTGGAAGAAGAAAGTTAAGAGTAAATGTGAATAAGAGCAAGGTTATTAGGTACAGTAGGGTTGAGGGTCAAGTCAATTGGGAGGTGAGTTTGAATGGAGAAAAACTGGAGGAAGTGAAGTGTTTTAGATATCTGGGAGTGGATCTGTCAGCGGATGGAACCATGGAAGCGGAAGTGGATCATAGGGTGGGGGAGGGGGTGAAAATTTTGGGAGCCTTGAAAAATGTGTGGAAGTCGAGAACATTATCTCGGAAAGCAAAAATGGGTATGTTTGAAGGAATAGTGGTTCCAACAATGTTGTATGGTTGCGAGGCGTGGGCTATGGATAGAGTTGTGCGCAGGAGGATGGATGTGCTGGAAATGAGATGTTTGAGGACAATGTGTGGTGTGAGGTGGTTTGATCGAGTAAGTAACGTAAGGGTAAGAGAGATGTGTGGAAATAAAAAGAGCGTGGTTGAGAGAGCAGAAGAGGGTGTTTTGAAATGGTTTGGGCACATGGAGAGAATGAGTGAGGAAAGATTGACCAAGAGGATATATGTGTCGGAGGTGGAGGGAACGAGGAGAAGAGGGAGACCAAATTGGAGGTGGAAAGATGGAGTGAAAAAGATTTTGTGTGATCGGGGCCTGAACATGCAGGAGGGTGAAAGGAGGGCAAGGAATAGAGTGAATTGGAGCGATGTGGTATACAGGGGTTGACGTGCTGTCAGTGGAGTGAATCAAGGCATGTGAAGCGTCTGGGGTAAACCATGGAAAGCTGTGTAGGTATGTATATTTGCGTGTGTGGACGTGTGTATGTACATGTTTATGGGGGGGGGGTTGGGCCATTTCTTTCGTCTGTTTCCTTGCGCTACCTCGCAAACGCGGGAGACAGCGACAAAGTATAAAAAAAAAAAAAAAAAAAAAACGTTACTTAAGTGTAACAGAAAGATCCTTACCAGTCTGACCATCATAGAATTTATCACAATTTCCACAAAGCACATTATAGATGCTTCCAAGAGGATTTTCTGGTGAATTCCTGATTCAGATATTCTTTATAGTATCATTGTTGCTAAAGGCAACATTTACATGAAAGGATTTAAGCAACATGGGAAGTAAAGTGAAAATATTATCAAACGGGAGAACTAAAAGATTCTTAGTGTCAGTGGGAAGTTTGGGCTCAACTCTATAAAATGATTTCTTTGCTAACTTAAGGGATTTATCAATGAAAGATCTAGGGTACTTTAACTTAGATCCAATAGAATATATCTTCTCAAACTCATCATCAATAAACTCTTGACTGCAAATACGTAATGCCCTAAGGAACATAGATTGAAATGATGATAATTTAACTCTGTCATGTTGAGATGAATAATAATGAATATATGAGCATACATTGGTGGGTTTTCTGTATAAGCTAAACTTAAACTTGTTTCCTTACCTATGGATCATGTAATCTAAAAATCTTAACATAAAATTATATTAATTTCCAAAGTAAATTTGATGGAAGGTGCTAAATTGTTAAGTAAGGGGAGAAATATTTGTAAATTTTCATTTGTTTGCCAAATACAAAAAACATCATCTATATACCTAAACCAAATTGCATTAGAAGGCAAGGTATCCTTTAGTAATTTTGTTTCAAGAAATTCCATATAAAGATTACTTAGTACAGGTGAAAGAGGGTTACCCATTGCCATACCAAATTTTTGAGCATAATGATCTCCATTGAATTGAAATACGCAGTCTTTTATACACAATTTTATCAGTTCAATGAAAACAGACTTTAAAACAGGTGAATAAATATTCTAAAAGGTCATCAACTGGAAGTTTAGTGAAAAGTGAGGAAACATCAAAGCTAACTAGTTTGAAATTAAATTTAACATTGATATTGTTTAGCTCGTTGACTAAATCTACATTGTTCATGATATTAGAATTTGATACCTTACCCACTAAAGGGCTTAATAAAGAAACTAACCATTTTGACAATTCATGTGATGGAGCCTACTGAACACACTATAGGTCTTGCTGGAAAATTCTGTTATTGTGTTTTGACAAGTCCATACATATATGGCATTGAAGGGGACAAAGATAACGTACTTTGGATAAGAGAAATGCTACCTTTCGACAACAACTTCATTTCTTTATTGAAATGAGAATTAACTGCTTCTAAGGGATTTTTACTAAGTTTAGAATATGTTGTGTCATCATTTAGAAGATCGTTCATTTTAGACATACAGTTACTTTTGTCTATAATCACAATTTTGCACATGATCAAAATATTCCTATGAGTCCACAGGGAAAATGAAACACGATAAGTTCCCAAGTGCACCTTCGTATAATGATCACATCATCAGTGGAAACACAAGAGAGAAATATAAGTCAGTTGATATACATCGAAGAGACGAAGCTAGGACGCTATTTGGTAAACATGTGATTGTCCAAAACATGCAACGAGCGTCCACGAACTTATCATTTTACAAATTTTATCAACAATAAAGTTATCTAATTTGTATAGACCATCACTAATATTAAGATTATTATTCCTTGTGTATCTAATAATAGAAGATTCAATGATATTTCTCTTGGTAATAGAGTAAGAGTTGACAACTGAGATGGCATTACTCAAGTCTATGATCATTGTATATATATATATATATATATATATATATATATATATATATATATATATATATATATATATATTATCCCTGGGGATAGGGGATTAAGAATACTTCCCACGTATTCCCTGCGTGTCGTAGAAGGCGATTAAAAGGGGAGGGAGCGGGGGGCTGGAAATCCTCCCCTCTCATTTTTTTTTTTTTTAATTTTCCAAAAGAAGGAACAGAGGGGGCCAGGTGAGGATATTCCAAAAAAGGCCCAGTCCTCTGTTCTTAACGCTACCTCGCTAACGCGGGAAATGGCAAATAGTTTAAAAGAAAAATATATGTATATATATATATATATATATATATATATATATATATATATATATATATATTTTTTTTTTTTTTTTTTTTCTTATACTTTATCGCTGTCTCTCGCGTTAGCGAGGTGGTACAAGGAAACAGACGAAAGAATAGCTCAACCAATCCACATACATATGTATATACATAAACGCCCATACACGCACATATTCATACCTATACATTTCAGCGTATACATACATATACATACACAGATATATACATGGATACACATGTACATATTCATACATGCTGCCTTCATGCATTCCCGCCGCCACCCCGCCACACATTAAATGGCAACCCCCCCCTCTCCCCCCGCGTGCGCGCAAGGCAACACTAGGAAAAGACAACAAAGGCCATATTCGTTCACACTCAGTCTCTAGCTGTTCTGTATAATGCACCGGAACCAACGCTCCTTCTTCACATCCAGGCCCCACAAAACTTTCCATGGTTTATCCCAGACGCTTCACATGCCCTGTTCCAATTCATTGACTTCACGTCAACCCCGGTATACCACATCGCTCCAATTCACTATATTCCTTGCACGCCTTTCACCCTCCTGTATGTTCAGGCCCCGATCGATCAAAAATTTTTTAACTCCATCCTTCCACATCCAATTTGGTCTCTTACTTCTCCTCGCTCCCTCCACCTCTGACACATATATCCTCTTTGCCAGTCTTTCCTCACTCATTCTCTCCCTGTGACCAAACTTTTTATCCTGTTTTTTAAGCACTTCAAAAGATGTCTCCAGTCAGTTTTTTCTCTCCAGATTCATGCCTCTATTTTTCCTCCTGTTTTTATCCTTGTGGATCTCGTAGCAACTGCCTGGTCTTGCTAGTTTTCATTACCTAAATGGGTTTCTGATTATAATTAGATTGAAAACTGCAAAACTTTAGCTCGCCCAGTGTTGTTTGTGTTTCATAACATTGCTTACCTTAGACTTGCCCAACTGGTCAAGCTGTTTAGACTAATTTCTTTGTCGTTTTTCAAGGATTTCTATAAATTTCAGGCTTTCTAAAGGTTTTAAATGCTTCCAAAATTAATTTATGTAGAAGTGTCTCATTCTTCAGATACAAAAACAGTTTTCTTTTTGTAGTTACGTGCCTGTAGTTACTTAATCCTACTGTATGGGGAGGGAATTCCACTCTCATGATGACCCATCTTTTGAACGTTCTCAATTGTCGTGCAATATCTTTAACTTCTGCAAGCTGTCAACATTTACCCCGTAGTCTTTCTGTTTGTTAAAATCATCCACTTATATCTTCCACTGGTGATGTCTTGAACATTCTAAGTGGTCTGCTGGTCTGCTGAGCACATCTGCACACTTTTCCCTACATGTGGAGGCATTGTATTAAGATCTTGAGACGTATAATGATCAAAGCCCTTTGATATTACCACTCAGTCTTTTTCAGGTAGTTCAATGCTCTCTCACTAATGATGGGGCTTTATTGTCTTCTAGTGTGAGAACACTAATGAACTTGTCATTTCATTTCCTCACACAGTCTTACATCATCCTCCACGACCCTTCCCTTCTGAATTCCGTAGCCATGATTTGCTGGAATGGTTCTGGACTATATCATGCCTTGTCCACAATATTCTTTTTCTTCAAAATTACTCTTTTCCTCTTAACTTGCCCTGATACTCAGTCTTGCTCGCTTAAATACCTATCAAGTTCAGGTTGTCTCCATATCTTCACGGTACATCCTTAAGCTCATTTCGCTTTTTAACATCATCTGGTCAGCTATATCTCTCTCACAACCTTTTCCTTTTTAATCTTCACTCTCTTTCTGAAGCTAGAAATGCCATGTTCCAAGGATATCCCTCATATACACATCACAGGACCGTCTGCACCAATGACCAGTGTCATGTATGCTGAACTCTATTTCCATTATAATCCTGTAGGAATTGTTTAGTTCCTCATACATTTCATGATTATATCCCCTCTTTCAGGCTCGACCCATTTATATTCTCTTTTTGGCCTCATTTACCACATAGTCGAACTCAGGAACGTGTTTATATATTTCCATTTTATGCGCCTCTGGTGACGGTGGCATACGCATGTGCTCGCGCGTGTTTATGCTGGCGTCAAGCAGCTCGTTAAATGCTGGCGTTGACCTCAGTATACAGACGTTTGTTGCAACCTTAAGGCAATATGTGCATGCACGGGCAAACACGAAGCATGCACGAGGCCAAGGCTTTGCATTATTCAGGTGTTCTCATTGTCCTATGCAAAGCTGTAAGGACGTGCATATAATCGCCAAGGGAATCATCTAAGCGCTCATTACGTACATGAACTTAATAACTCCCTTAACAACCCACATCCGGAAACTTAATAAGGCTAGCTCAGTCGACGAACATTTCAAAGGCTTTGTGTCATCCTCATTACCCGAGTTTAGAATATATTCAGACTACAGGAGATGAGGAGACTCTCTCTCTCTCTCTCTCTCTCTCTCTCTCTCTCTCTCTCTCAAGAATGCATGAGAGAAGCACCCGCCAAGGATAGTCCGCTCGTTAGGAGCACGAGAAAATTACAGCGGATCGTCGTATAGCCCACCGTGCAGACAGACATCAGACCCGCCAAGCATAATGGAAGCATTCAAGTCAAAGGCACACACTATGTTACAACTGCTTGAGCAAACACCAGTAAACCAGTGTGGCGGCGTAATCTTGAGGCTGTGTTATTTTAGCGTACAAAGACCGCGGGTGAGCTACGCTCTCAATAATCGCGGTGGTGTGAAGCTTAGCGCTCAACACAGCCCGGGAACTGAGGTCGGTGGGGAAGAAGAAGAAGAAGAAGAAGAAGAAGATTATGATGATGATGAGAGAGTGAGAGAGAGAGAGAGAGAGAGAGAGAGAGAGAGAGAGAGAGAGAGAGAGAGAGAGAGAGAGAGAGAGAGAGAGAGAGAGAGAGAGAGAGAGAGAGAGAGAGAGAGAGAGAGAGAGAGTGTACACACAAGTAACTACGAGGAGGTTTTGTCAAAGACCAGGCCAATGCCTATCACTTACTAACACGTATGTCCTGATGAACAATAGTATCTTGTCTCTGCCAACATACTCACTTACATATGATTGTCATTGATGGGCTCTTCTGGAACTGTCTTCAGCCAAATATCAAGTTTTCTATTAAATGTTTCTTTAATTGTTCAATGTGTCTTTATTACCTCTCCTCATTTAAGACTTTTCTGAGCCCTTGTCTTTTCTTTTTTTTTATCTTTTTCGTATATGCTATGTTATTCTTGAAGACTTAACATCTGTTTATCTTCGTGGGGAAGTTTTCATTTCCAGGCTATTGTCCCTCATTCTTTAATCTTTATCTTCTCTTTTTATGTCAAACGCAGGTTATCTTGTTATTCTTTGGGTCTATTCTGTGCTGCATTGTTCTAATTCTTTTAAGCCTCTCATGATAGTTCGTATGCTTCACCTCCTTGGATTTCCTGGTCAAATGCTTCTCAATTCTCTCCAACCATAATCTTCATTTTATGACCATATGACAAAATAGTCCGTGTGTCATTTTTGTAACTTATGTTTATATTGAACACCTTCAACAGTGGTTTTCCGTTTCTTATAGTGAAAGTTCTCATTATCATACCACTCGTTTCTTGGCTCGATACTCCTATCCTCACGAAATGTTTCTGAGATCCAGTTTCACGTTTATAATGACTTTTCTGGTATTTGACGTTCGCTTCATTCTCTATCACGTTTCCTGCTGGGCCTTAATACTGTGTTGTCGATGTATTGTTAATCATGCCATGCCTTGTTTGTCCAAACTTAACATTGTTGAATTCTATTATATTTACTACACCCCATTAGTAGACTGTATCAAAATCTTTTTGTATCTGTTATTAAACATCTTCCTATTCTGTCATTTGGCTTACTCTAAACTTTGTTTTCTGCTTTTCTGTCGATGTCTGAAGACATTAGTATCAAAATTGTTGAGAATATTATTGTTTCTTGTTATATCTTTTTTATCAGTCATGTTTCTGTTTGCTGTCTACTTTGACAGTTCTCTTGGTTCAAAAGTCTTCGATTCACCTCCCTTTCCTTAATGATTCGCTTCTCCACTTTTCCAGACAAAGTTCTCTAGGGTACTTTGTGAAATACCTAAGTATCATTGAGAAGGGCAGTGACCATTCTCCTTCTTTGCATGAAGGCTTCGTGTATGTTAGTGTAATGAGTTAATGATTAGGTTTGCATACGTACAAATGCATGTTGCTCTTCATTTGCATAGAAGTCCTTGATCGGAGCTTCTAGTCACCCTCCCTTTATTATATTTTCAAAGTTTTTTATTGCACGTATCTTGAGGCTAATCATCCTATATCGCCTGGGTATTGTGTGTGTGTGTGTGTGTGTGTGTGTGTGTGTGTGTGTGTGTGTGTGTCTATTATTTTGCTTTCGTCCAGACTTTTCCTTATAGTATCATCATCGGTGTCGCTATCTGTTGTTTTAGGTCGTCTTGAGGAACATGGCTGGATTGTCATCCGGTCCCAAAGCTTGAACAATATATGATTGTGCTGTCATCACGTAGGTTAAGCAGTTCATCATCTAATATCACCCTGCACTCTGAGATGAATAGTAATTTGTGTTGTTCAATCAGCATCTCGTATATATGTATGGGGTCATTTTCTTTCTTATTTGAAGGGTCCGACCTCTGATATCATATCTCTTGCTTTGTTCATGTCTGAGAATAACAACTCTAGGTTCCTGTCTGTATTTAGTATAACTCTATCTTCATCATTCTCAAATCTCTTCCTTGGGATTTTATTATATCCTAATCTTCTTCAATTTTCTCACCAACCACTTTCTGTCTCCCTGCACTCATTATTAATCTTCTTCTCTTTCTATGCGGTTCGTCTGTCTATCCACTGTTTTCTGTCTCAGTCTTATAAACTTACGTTACTTTTCATTTTGGCACTTGTTAACCTACTGACCATATGTATCATTTTCTCCTAGAATATTTCCTCGAGTTTGCTCCACTTATCACCCTTGATGATCTCTCTAATCTGTGTTTGAAATCCATTCACTTAGAACTTTCCAATCTGCATATATCTTCATGGTGAAACTCTCGTAGCCTAGTCAGCTATTGTGATCGATTGTTGTATCCTAATGATATTCACATTTCTACAACACACTGTATGTTGTAGTCAAATCTATGATATAGTGAAATGATAAGCATGTATCATTCATCCCTATATATGAAAATAGTGCTTTTACATTTGCAAAGATAAAGTCTATAGTGCTGTTAATTAGGCTTTGATAATGTTCTTAGTCACCTGTTGATCCATCATTCTTTCCTTCTATAATCATAGCTGCATCGATCCTCTGCTTCTCACCCCTACCGGTCAATGGACTGGAAGGTTAAGTCACCAGACCCAACACGCGTGTGATTAGTTTTTTCCATTCTCTCTATGGAAAGAGAGGGGAAAAGTTCATTGGAGAACTTAGGAAAACACAGACACCAGAAGAGCCCTCTAGTCTTTGTTTATGTTATCTTTATTTTTCTGAAACAGATTCAATCTCTTCCTGTGCTAAGAGGATGAGGTAAGGATAGAACAGTATGAAGACTGACTCTCTCTCGACCCTCCACACCCTCCGGCAATAGCAGCCAGCAGGAGAGAAGAACGGAAGAAATTCTATGCATTTGGTAAGCATACCTGCATGGAAAGTAACAAGACAGAACGATAGGGAAAATCCTACAATTGATTAATCTTGCTGCACTATCCTGCCATCTGGGGCACTACAATATACTCATATAATTTGGAATAAGAATAGAAAATTGATGAATGATTTTTCTTATTTTGCGATTCATCGGAAGAAAAGAGATTTAATGTTTTTTTTTTTGTTTGTTCGTTCAGTCAGTAGACACCAGAAATGATGAAAAAATTTGTCTCATGTTTTTGAAGGTGTTAGTAGTCTTGCATTAACAATGTTTGACGGTAATTTATCCCAGTATTTAACATATCTATAGTTGAAGATCTTTTCCCCAACGACAGCGTCACATCTTTTAGCCTTGAGTTCCATTCCATTTGTCGTAGTAAATACATTCTCTTATGTTTTAAAAAGATCTTCATGATTTACGTTGTCGTATTGATCAGGTCACTCAAAGTCTACGCTTCTTTTGCCTTTTTTTTACGTCAAGTTTCTCATTGGTGTAATCACTTCTATTGCCTGTGATTACTGCAATTCCTAGCTCGGGAACCAGAATTGGCTTACACGTTCAAACTGCGGTCTTACTAGACCATCAACGCCTTAACAATGAAGCTCTGAAAAATGAAGGTTGCTCCCAGTGTGGTGGGCTTGTCAAAAAGACAAATGAAAAAAAATATTTGCCGTATCAATTAATTGGAAATATCAAGACGTTAAATGAAAAAGGTATATCTAAGTTACTTGATGTCGAACACACATGTAACGTTTGGCTGCCACTACGGAACGTTACAGTGTTACGTTACGTGGGTTACCATCGCCAACATAACAGATAATGTTATCACCGCCACCACACTTGGTTACGTAACTTACACTGACACATCTATTTTTACTTCATGATGATGACATAATTCACACTTTTAAAGATCCTTTGTAACGAGATACTCAGTGAATAATACTAGATACTGATGATCTAAAATCTTTCATTACGCACCATTTGGTTTCTACAAATTATCTATCTGCATAATTTTTCAGTTGTATCATTCATTCATCGATATTCATTTACATGATTATCAGATGCATCACTTATTCATTACGTTTCATCTATATAATTCACAGATATCATTAATTCATACCGTTTTATTTACACAGTGTTTAGGTATATCATTTATTCATTCCTTTTATTTACATAATATTTAGACATGTTAATTGTTCAAGTTTTACATACAGCACTGTTTACCCATTGCACAGTGGCCTGAACCACTTACACATATGCTTGCCTTCACATGTCCCAGAATATCCAACTCTTATTTGCTGCATATCACAATGAAGATCACTCACTTATCGTCAGCAAAATCATGCTCAAATCCACCGAATTGATATCATCATCATCAATGCCTTCCTAAAGGGAATCACTGATTTGCTGGACCGAATGGCGCACGGCTGGTTGGGGAAAGTTAGGAACACACGAGAGAGAGAGAGAGAGAGAGAGAGAGAGAGAGAGAGAGAGAGAGAGAGAGAGAGAGAGAGAGAGAGAGAGAGAGAGAGAGAGAGAGAGAGAGAGAGAGACCTTCCCCTATTGTGTTAAAATGGGTGACTGACACAGTAGGATTTTCTCCCCGATGCCATATTTAGTGGCTTATGACACGTCCCATGTTCGGAGACTTCCCTGTGGGTCATTTCAACATTTGTGGAAGTTCCTTTCACATGTTTACGTTTGCTTTGTCTTGATACCTTTTTACATTCAAGACTGTTTTCAATGCTCTGCATTAACTTGACTCTCGTGTATATGTTTTCTTCTGGCGAATTGATTCCTGTATTTTCCCAGCCATCTGCACCAGTTTCGAGTTTTCACTGGGTCTTTTTCATCATTCTTGGCACGTTTTCTACTCACAGGATTGAAGTAATTTGTGTCTGGACACACGTCACAGATCTCTCATCGTTTAAACATCAAGGAGTTTCATCCCATTACAAATGTTACGTTCGTGTCTTATTTCTTCAAAGTTTTCTTGCGTGATTTCAGATCAGATGTTGGTTATCATTAGATTCGAATCTTTGTATATACTGTACCTATAGACTATTGATATCATAGTCACTATCTGCCAGAGTCTAGCCCACCTCACAGAAGATGATGAGGTATCTATTGCTGGTAAGGACAAGGTTGAGGATATTTTGGCCTCCAGTTGGTTTACCGATTAAATGGTCAGTAAAAATGTCTTCAGTCAAAATGATTAGCCTACATCTCGCATGACCATCCGCGAACATATTCCAGCTTGCACTTTCATAGCTAAGGCTATGATATGCATTTTTCTTTCTATCGTATATCAGTCTGTCGTCCTCCTGTTGCTTAGGAGGCGTGTATATGACGCTGAAACTCCCTTTAAATTAATTTTTGTCGGCAATACCACTGTGAGGATATTGCATTGAGGTTACTGTCAACTTGAATTCAGACACCGCTTCCTGCCTTGTGCAGATGATCATCTGTAAACAGTTAGTACATAGGCAGGTGCTGTTAATTCGGCGAGTAAACATACATTTTCGAAGGTCAACTACGCTTCTGAGTCTGCAATAATGTTCGGTTTTCCCTGTTATCGCGTATGGTATAAGCTCATTTCTTTTCTATGTAATGCTCAGAACATTTGGATCTTCGTGCTCACGGCAGTCGGTTCACATTTATCCCCGCTATTTATCCTCCACTATGGGATGGTTGATATTATGGGTACCGGGCTCAGGCTACGGTATATACTTATATTTCTTCAGATATGATCACTGTTTCCCGTGTTAACAAGGTTTCACCAGGAACAGGGCAGGAGCGGCAGCATTTGCTCACATCAGTTCTCTAGCTGTCATGTACGATGCATCGAAACCAAAGCTCCCTATCTACAACATGTCCATGGTTTACCCTGGCCGCTCTATATACCGCCACGTGCCCTCTTTTCACCCCCCTCCCCCTTGCATGTTCAGGCCCGATCACTCAAAATCGATTTCACACCATCTTTCTATCTTCAATTTTGTCTCCCATTCTTCCCTGTACTCTCCACTTCTGGTACAAACATGCTCTTTGTCAACCTTTCCCCACTCATTCTCTCCATAAGTCAAAACCAATTCAATACACCCACTTCTCTCAATCACACCTTTTATCTTTATTACCATACCTTCTTTTTAACCTTTTGATACTTACTCGATCAAACCAACTCACATCAGATATTGCCCTCATACAATTATTTCCAACACATCCACCCTCCTCCGCACATCTTCTTATATACCCCATGTTTCGAATTCAAATGATATTAGTGGGACTACTATAGCTTCAAAATATTCAATATTGCTCTCCCAGACAGACAAAGCGTTCTCTTTCCGCACATTCTTCAGCACTACAGAGCCTTTGCCCCTCACCCACTCTATGACTCACTTCCGCTTTCATGTTTCCATTCGCTGTTACGTCCACTTCGTTGCTATGTCACTTCCTCTAGTTTTTCTCCATTCAGACTCACACCCCATGTAGCATGTCTCTCAATCCTGCTAAACCTAATCTCCGTCCTTTCATCCACAGTTACTCTCAACTTCCTCCTTTCACACACTCTTCCAAACTTAGTCACCAAATCCTGCCGTTTCTCACTCGATCTGCTATCAGTACTATATAATCAGCAAACAATACCTGACTCACTACCCCCTCTTCCCAACAGGCTGCATACTCGTCCCTCTCAAAAACTCTAGCACCTACCTCCCTAACCACCCATCCATAAACAAATTAAACAACCATGGGGATATTACACACCCCTCCGCAGACTGACCTTCACTGGGAACCAATTACTCTCCTCTCTTCCAAATCGTACACATGCCTTATACCCTTGACAAAAACTTCGCACTGATTCTAGCAGCATTTCTCTTATACCGTATATTCTTAAAAGGCATCTCTATCAACCCTGTCATATGCTTTCTCCGAATCCATAAATGCCACATCCAAGTCCATCTGTTTCTCTAAGTATTTCTCAAACACATTCTTTAAAGCAAACATCAGATCCACGCCTCCTCTACTACTTCTGAAACACTGTTTCTCACCAAAGCCAATGCTCTGCACTTGACTTCAACCTTTCAATTACCATTAACTTATACAACTTACTAGGTACACTCAACAAACTTATACCTCTGTAGTTTGAACAATTATCTTTATCCTCCTTGTCTTTATACAGTGGCACAATACATCCTTATTACCAACCCTCAGGCGCCTCACCATGATCCATACATATAGTGAAAATCCTAAATAACCAATCAGCAACACATTCTCTCGCTTTCTTAAGAAATTCTTCTGCAATACCATCCACTCTAACCGCCTTGCCACATTTCAACTCATGCAAGGGTTTCGCCACCTCTTCACTCCTCACCAAACCACTCTCCGTGACTCTCTCACTTTGCACAACACCCCACCTCAAACACATTATACCTACCACTCTATCAAACACACTCGATAATCTTTCAGAACACTCACTCCATCTCCTCTTCACTTCATTACTACTTGTTACCACCCTTCCTCCCCCCACACACACTTTTGCACCCTTCACTGACGATCCCATTTCTTTTCTTGTTTTTAGCACAATATTTACCCCTTTCCAAATCATTTCTTATTCTCCTTAAAGTTTACTGACTATTCACTCACCCAACTTTCATTTGCCTTCTTTTTCAATCCCATACTTTCCTCTTGACCTCCTGCAGCTTTCTCTGAAAAACTTCTCATTCACTTCGCACTCCTTTCCTGTATGTACCGCCCAAACGCCTCTCTTTTTTCTATCACTGGCAGCTTTTCTTCTTCATACAACCACTCATTACCTTTTCAAATCTTTCGCATGCCACATACTTCACACTTCCTATTCCTTTCCCACTCCCCTTGCTTTATTTACCCTCGCCTTTTGGCATTCTACGCTCAGTCTCTCAAGAACTGTATTTCCTCACACAATTCCCTTTTCTCAAGCTCACTTACTCTCACCACTCTCATCAGATCCATAATGACAAGTGACCACCACCTGCGCAGCTCTGCCATGTTCCTTGCCATCTTTATCTCCTCAACCTGCACCTGGTTTGTGACTTCTGTTTGACCTATCCTGTCATGTTTCCCATCTTGACGAATCCAACCATAGGGTTTCTCATGTTCTGGGTACCTAATTAGTCTATCATATCGATGAAAGAACTTAATGATATTGTCTAATATCTACCATGGTGGACTTTCCTGTTTCCGTTCAAACGAAGACCATCCTTGGGAAAGAGGTTTCTAATCACGGCTAAAATGATCCTGGAAATCGATGCTAAAAGACGTTTACTTCCTAAAGAAAGTCTCAGCGTTAGTACTTATATCAAGCATTTTTTCTGAGGGAGCTGTGTACAGCAGATATGGGCAGGATATCCCGATATGAATAATTTTCTTACAGTTCTCTTTACACTTGCAAATGATATCGTGATACTCCTCTACAATTCGCACTTATCTACCACTAGCTGCAATGTTTCCTCCCACGGGGACAACGGACGTCGTCTGACGCGGTGCCATTAGACTTTCCAAGATCACCTTCTATCTAAGCCCTAGTGATACACAAATTTTTTTCCTCTTATTACCCTTAGCACAGACCTCCTGGAGTTGGTATGTTTACTTAACCATAGAGATAGATAGATAGATTGATAGTAGATATATATATATATATATATATATATATATATATATATATATATATATATATATATATATATATATATATATATAGAGAGAGAGAGAGAGAGAGAGAGAGAGAGAGAGAGAGAGAGGTCTTAGTCTCTTTACTTCCCTCTTACTCTCTTCCATTTACGTTTTTCATCACAAACCGAAGAAGAAAAAAATAATATTTCACCAAAATATGCGAGTCGTATTTCCGTCAGGAAGCACAACAAAGACCAGGAAATGCTTGATGGTCGCTGAAGCCAACCGTATAAAAACACAGAGGTTCTCGGTGCAGATATAAGGCAATGAAAACGCATGTTTTGTGAGCATTCATTTCATTTTGGGACCAACTAATGGTGCGACGATCCTTTGTCAAAATTCATGTCTAGCTCAGTCAAAGTGTGTTGATTCTGGGTGGGAAATACTCACTGTTTAATCAGTATGAATCCATATGACATAAGTGGTTAAAAGCATTCAGACAAGGCTGACTTCTAGCCGACCGAAGCTAGAGATAACAGGGAATGAGTCAGGATGTGGAAGGTTTTCTATAAGATCCAGACGTGGACGCTGTAAAGTGTGCGAGGATGGTTATTTACCACATGGTGGCTGAATTACAAGGTTAAGTAACTTTGATCTATACACTGATTTAGCAGTATCTAGTGAGATGTATATGGTGTGTGTCAGGGGTTATAATTCAATAATGGCGTATATGGGTATATTTCATTCATAATCACCGCTAGGCCATCGAAGCCTAGCGGTAGCGCTCCCGCCTGTTACGCAGGGGTCACGGGTTCGAGCATGGCTGTTCGAGCTTTGTATGATATATATATATATATATATATATATATATATATATATATATATATATATATATATATATATATATATATATATATATATATGTCTGTTGTTACAGTTATATCACCTCATTCCCAACAATTATTTCAGTTATTCATTATATGTTCAGTTTTCTAAGGAACATTATATTCTTTTGAAAAATCTTATTGTTGTATGTTACAATATAAAATTTTCTTTATTAGACTGTAAATAAATTAGTACTGGATATTTCACTATTATTACAATTTATAGAAGACCAAGGAATACGTAAGGGATAAAATGAAATAATAAGTACTTGTATGCAAGAATAAAAAGTATTGCAATGCTTATGTTTCTCTCTCTCTCTCTCTCTCTCTCTCTCTCTCTCTCTCTCTCTCTCTCTCTCTCTCTCTCTCTCTCTCTCTCTCTCTCTCTCTCTCTCTCTGAAAGGCTCTTGATTAGGATGTACACTGCTTTTAGGTAAATGTGTGAATATCATCCGTACTCATCTTAGTGATTTCAAAGACTAATGTCATGAATTGAGGCCAGTGTATTTGCCTAAGATTTGCTAACTAACATAAGTAGAGGGAGATCATTGAATTAAGAATAAATTAAATTTTTATGATAAGCGAGCACATATTTATTTTTGCTGGTGTAAATGTATTTTCAAAGTTTTTTTTACGAATGTGTTTGGTATTTGACAAGCGTTGGAAGAAAGAGAAGTGCACATATATAAAGCGGCTGTCAACTGTCAGATGTTAGCTAGATGGTAAGGGAGTCTGTGTCTAGCCCAAGTCTCTCTGTTAACAGAAGCCATTACTTCAGAGTTCTGTCTCAATGGACCTATAGGCTGATTATACACCCTTAGAGGAAGGGATGAGTTTCGTAACACTGTGTGTTTGAGTAAATTCGCTGGAAAAAAAAATAAACTCTGAAGCTCTATGTTTTCGACTGTGTTTCAAGCTATTTACAAGGATACTGAATCAAGGCAAGCAAGAGAGTAAATACAGACCTAAATATCAGTCCAACTATGGAATATAAAGTTGCTGAACTGCAAGCCCATTAGCTTTCACGTAAATTCACTTTTTACGAGTTCCGTTACAATATTTGCTCTAACCTGAAAGATGGATATAGAATTTCCTGCTCGCCATAATGGATGTCTTTGATCTAATAAAACATTGTGTAATGGATAATGTCTTCATGAATATTGGTGAACTGTAAGCAGATATCTTGGCAGTGCAACTACACTGCTCAAATTCACCTTATCCCGTGCACGCCTTGCACCCTTATGCATTCAGGATACAAGCACTCAAAACCTTTTTCCACTCCATTCTTCCATCACCAGTTTGGTCTCCCTGTTCTCCTTGTTCTCTCCATTCCTAACACCTTACCATGATCCATACATGCAGGGAAAATTCTAAATAGCCAATCGACAACACAGCTACCCCCGTTTTGAAGAATTTCAACTGCAGTAACAGCCACTCCAGCAGCCTTGGCATGTTTCATCTTACGTAAGGTTTTCACCGCCTTTTCCCTCTTCACCAAACAGCTTTCCATGATTCTCTCACTTCGCATACCATCCCGACAAGAACACCTACATCTGCCTCTCTGTCGTCAAACACATTCACCACTCCTTCAAAATACTCACTCCATCTCCTCACTTCACTGTTTGTCATGACACGCCCATTTGTCCCCTTTACTGATATTCCCTCTCCTTCTTTTGTTCTTTGTGCATTATCTACTTTCTTCCAAAAGATCTTACTTTCCCTGAAGTTTACTAATACTCACTTACCCCAACTCTCATTTACCCTCCTTCTCACCCTCGCACCTTTCACTTGGCCTATTGTCCCTTTCTCTTGTAAGTCTTCCAATTATTTGCAGTTCCTACCCATAAGTACTTCACATATACCTCTCCTTCCTCATTAACTGGCAGTTTAGCTTCTTCATGCCACCACTTACTACTCTTTCTAACCTTCCCACCTCCCACCTTACGCATGCCACGCGCATGCCAGTACTACAACCCCAAATAATTCTTTCCTGGTATCTCATCAAACAAGTCTCCTTTCCTAGCCCACATACTCTCACCACTCTCTTCTCTTCAACAACGTTTCCCTTTTTTTCTGAAAACCTCCATAAATCTTCACCCTCGCCTCCTCTCAACACATTCACATCTAGATTCTCTCTTTTACACGCCTGTCAATAGCTATGTAATCCAATAATATCCGCTGACCATCTGACCTACTCACACATGTATATACTTGTGTACAGATCCTCTTTTTAAACCAGGTGTTCCCAATCACCAGCCCTTTTTCAGCACGCAACACCAGCTGTTCACCATTCGCTTTCTCAATAATGACCATTATATGCACTCCCCAATTATACCCTCATCTGCCACATTACTCACTTTTGAATATTCGCTTATCTGTTTATCTACCATCTATGTATGTATGCATGTATGTATGTATGTATGTATGTATCGATCTATCGATCTGTCTATATGGACTCAACGGAGAAGCCACTCGATGGTAAATATAGGGAGTATCAGGTGAAGAGTGGACAGTAGAGAGTGGATGGTAGAGTGACTGGTGAAAACTGACGGGTGGAGAGTGAGTGACGGGTTTAGAGTGAGTGACGGGTGGAGAGTGAGTGACGGGTGGAGAGTGAAAGTGACGGAATTGTAAGAGTGGCGGATAGAGAGTGAGAATGACGGGTGGAGAGTGAGAGCAAGGAGGGGAGAGTGGTGACAAGTGTCGGGTGGAGAGTGACAGTTGGAGTGTGCTAAGTGAACAGCATCAGCAGGTGTGTGTTGAGTAGACATAAGGTAAAAGATAACGGGTAATAGAATGGAAGGAACAGAAGCAAGGGGGAAATCTTTAGCGACAATTTACAGCTGATGTGAAAATAAAATAAAATAGATGCTCCGGTGGGCAATTAAGAACTTAGAATGAGAAACTAGGGAGAGCCAGTAGGCAATCAGATATATTCATGAGGCTTATGCTTATCACTGTACCTAAATCAGGAGTCTGTTAATGAAATCCGTTTCCAATGTAAACGACCAGTTTTAAGGAAGAATCATTAATGGAGTCGGGTTGTACAAGTGTCCGAGGGTAATTAAAGATCAACTCTATACGTGAAACAAGAGTAGGTGAAGGCTGCAACGATGGTGTGAATCTGCAAATGAATGAATACAAGGATGGCGTGAATTTGCGAATGAATGAATACAAGGATGGTGTAAATTTGCAAAAGAGAGAAAGCACATCCTATTTTATTTTTCTTGCTACACAGCTGCTTTACCCAGAAAGAAGAAATTCCATTTAACATGTGTGAAAATGTTTCTTTTAGTAACAAAGCTGCACCCTTTTAATCTAAGCCATGTTAATCACCACAGTCAAGATGATCTATTGCCTCCTGATACTAGTAAGACGTAGCAGCGTACATAACTGACGAGCTGGTGGGACCCGCCACCACACAGCCCCACACTCCAGCAGCACTGGCGTTTGCATGCCACCTCCGATCACCTCCCTGCTGGACTCTACGTTAGTTAGTACACCGATAGGACGGAAATTACCGAAATGAAATTACAAGTTGGAATTAATGAAATCCTTCCAGCGTGTTGGACAATTTTGATTTTTTGTCTCTAAGTAATTTTTGACCAGTGGAATGATCCACTTAGATCGGAAAAGCGTCTGTTGATTTCTCACGCTGCCGACCATTTTTGTTTCCTGCATTAGTAAATAGCTGGGTGTATCCTGTAATTAGGCTTCAGCAGCCTAGAATGACCTTTTTACGATCATTTTCCGCAGCTACTTGATTATTCTGATTTTCAGGGAATTAACCTGAACGTACTTACATAAATACAATATTTTATATATTTATTTATTTTGCTTTGTCGCTGTCTCCCGCGTTTGCGAAGTAGCGCAAGGAAACAGACGAAAGAAATGCCCCAACCCACCCCCATACACATGTATATACATACACGTCCACACACGCAAATATATATACCACACATCTCAATGTACACATATATATACACACACAGACACATACATATATACACATGCACACAATTCACACTGTCTGCCTTTATTCATTCCCATCGCCACCTCGCCACACATGGAATGACATCCCCCACCCCCCTCATGTGTGCGAGGTAGCGCTAGGAAAAGACAACAAAGGCCCCATTCGTTCACACTCAGTCTCTAGCTGTCATGCAATAATGCCCGAAACCACAGCTCCCTTTCCACATCCAGGCCCCACAGAACTTTCCATAGTTTACCCTAGACGCTTCACATGCCCTGATTCAATCCACTGACAGCACGTCGACCCCGGTATACCACAGTGATCCAATTCACTCTATTCCTTGCACGCCTTTCACCCTCCTGCATGTTCAGGCCCCGATCACTCAAAATCTTTTTCACTCCATCTTTCCACCTCCAATTTGGTCTCCCATTTCTCCTCGTTCCCTCGACCTCCGACACATATATCCTCTTGGTCAATCTTCCCTCACTCATTCTCTCCATGTGCCCAAACCATTTCAAAACACCCTCTTCTGCTCTCTCAACCACGCTCTTTTTATTTCCACACATCTCTCTTACCCCTACATTACTTACTCGATCAAACCACCTCACACCACATATTGTCCTCAAACATGTCATTTCCAGCACATCCACCCTCCTCCACACAACTCTCTCCATAACCTACGCCTCGCAACCATACAACATTGCTGGAACCAATATTCCTTCAAACATACCCATTTTTGCTTTCCGAGATAATGTTCTCGACTTCCACACATTCTTCAACGCTCCCAGGATTTTCGCCCCCTCCCCCACCCTATGATTTACTTCCGCTTCCATGGTTCCATCCGCTGCCAGATCCACTCCCAGATATCTAAAACACTTTACTTCCTCCAGTTTTTCTCCATTCAAACTTACCTCCCAGTTGACTTGACCCTCAACCCTACTGTACCTAATAACCTTGCTCTTATTCACATTTACTCTCAACTTCCTTCTTTCACACACTTAACCAAACTCAGTCACCAGCTTCTGCAGTTTCTCACATGAATCAGCCACCAGCGCTGTATCATCAGCGAACAACAACTGACTCACTTCCCAAGCTCTCTCATCCCAACAGACTTCATACTTGCCCCTCTCTCCAAAACTCTTGCATTCACCTCCCTAACAACCCCATCCATAAACAAATTAAACAATCATGGAGGCATCACACACCCCTGCCGCAAACCTACATTCACTGAGAACCAGTCACTTTCCTCTCTTCCTATACGTACACATGCCTTACATCCTCGATAAAAACTTTTCACTGCTTCTAACAACTTGCCTCCCACACCATATATTCTTAGTACCTTCCACAGAGCATCTCTATCAACTCTATCATATACCTTCTCCAATATCCATAATTCCAGTATATATATATATATATATATATATATATATATATATATATATATATATATATATATATATATATATATATATATATATATATATATATAATGCTTAACCTTACTTCTACTTTAGCCTGATTGATGCACCCGGTCACTAGATACATCAGTCTGGATCACTCTCCCTCTCTCTCTACCCACCCCAGCGATTGCTAATAGGCATGTCGAAGCCACGCTTCTCATATCGTCCTCTCACCCCCATTGCCAATGTTGGCCCGGCAATCAGGTCAATGAATGGTCCAGCTGGATGAATGCCACACTTTTTGATTTGATGCTTGTGTTGCAGCAGACTGATGATCGAACCTACATGTGGGGCTCATACACATGATCAACGCTACCAAGGGTGCTTGTACAGATGTCGGACCAGAACTCTGTTTCTCTACTGGCACATTATTAACTTTCAGACCCGCTTGGATCTTGTATACTTAATATTTAAGGTTACGCATTAACAGTCATGGCGCCAGAGGTTGGAAAGAATTTAATAGTACCATCTGGTCATAAATGTTGATATAAGAATTAAGCTCAACACAGAAACGGGGTGAACAATAGTCATGAGAAAAGCTGTAAATTTGTCCACAAATGAAAATGAAAGAAGAAATAGCATTCCCAGAAGTTACAGTTCTCAATGCTTAAGATATGTGACACAGAAATGTACAATGTGTTATGTATATTCCAGCAAGGTGTCATTAGTCTCTACACTCTTGATACGAAAAAAGTAATTATCTTCACTGTCGAAACTTTAGAATTATCAGGACAAGTTTAACGGTAGTGAGAACAGCGTTGGTCTGGATATCTATCATTTTATTTATTTTATCTATTATACTTTGTCGCTGCCTCCCGCGTTTGCGAGGTAGCGCAAGGAACAGACGAAAGAATGGCCCAACCCACCCACATACACGTGTAAATACATACACGTCCACACACGCACATATGCATACCTATGCATCTCAATGTATACATATATATATATATATATATATATATATATATATATATTTTTTTTTTTTTTTTTTTTTTTTTTTTTTTTTATACTTTGTCGCTATCTCCCGCGTTTGCGAGGTAGCGCAAGGAAACAGACGAAAGAAATGGCCCAACCCCCCCCCCCATACACATGTATATACACACGTCCACACACGCAAATATACATACCTACACAGCTTTCCATGGTTTACCCCAGACGCTTCACATGCCTTGCTTCAATCCACTGACAGCACGTCAACCCCTGTATACCACATGACTCCAATTCACTCTATTTCTTGCCCTCCTTTCACCCTCCTGCATGTTCAGGCCCCGATCACACAAAATCTTTTTCACTCCATCTTTCCACCTCCAATTTGGTCTCCCTCTTCTCCTCGTTCCCTCCACCTCCGACACATATATCCTCTTGGTCAATCTCTCCTCACTCATTCTCTCCATGTGCCCAAACCATTTCAAAACACCCTCTTCTGCTCTCTCAACCACGCTCTTTTTATTTCCACACATCTCTCTCACCCTTACGTTACTTACTCGATCAAACCACCTCACACCACACATTGTCCTCAAACATCTCATTTCCAGCACATCCATCCTCCTGCGCACATCTCTATCCATAGCCCACGCCTCGCAACCATACAACATTGTTGGAACCACTATTCCCTCAAACATACCCATTTTTGCTTTCCGAGATAATGTTCTCGACTTCCACACATTTTTCAAGGCTCCCAAAATTTTCGCCCCCTCCCCCACCCTATGATCCACTTCCGCTTCCATGGTTCCATCCGCTGACAGATCCACTCCCAGATATCTAAAACACTTCACTTCCTCCAGTTTTTCTCCATTCAAACTCACCTCCCAATTGACTTGACCCTCACCCCTACTGTACCTAATAACCTTGCTCTTATTCACATTTACTCTCAACTTTCTTCTTCCACACACTTTACCAAACTCAGTCACCAGCTTCTGCAGTTTCTCACATGAATCAGCCACCAGCGCTGTATCATCAGCGAACAACAACTGACTCACTTCCCAAGCTCTCTCATCCCCAACAGACTTCATACTTGCCCCTCTTTCCAGGACTCTTGCATTTACCTCCCTTACAACCCCATCCATAAACAAATTAAACAACCATGGAGACATCACACACCCCTGCCGCAAACCTACATTCACTGAGAACCAATCACTTTCCTCTCTTCCTACACGTACACATGCCTTACATCCTCGATAAAAACTTTTCACTGCTTCTAACAACTTGCCTCCCACACCATATATTCTTAATACCTTCCACAGAGCATCTCTATCAACTCTATCATATGCCTTCTCCAGATCCATAAATGCTACATACAAATCCATTTGCTTTTCTAAGTATTTCTCACATACATTCTTCAAACCAAACACCTGATCCACACATCCTCTACCACTTCTGAAACCGCACTGCTCTTCCCCAATCTGATGCTCTGTACATGCCTTCACCCTCTCAATCAATACCCTCCCATATAATTTACCAGGAATACTCAACAAACTTATATATATATATATATATATATATATATATATATATATATATATATATATATATATATATATATATGTTTATATATATATATATATATATATATATATATATATATATATATATATATATATATATATATATATATATATATATATATATATATATATATATATATATATATATATATATATATATATATATATATATATATATATATATATATATATATATATATATATATATATATATATATATATATATATATATATACACTCAGACATATACATATATACACATATACATAATTCATACTGTCTGCCCTTATTCATTCTTGTCGCCACCCCGCCACATATGGAATGACAACCCCCTCCCACCGCATGTGCGGGAGGTAGCGCTAGGAAAAGACAACAAAGGCCACATTCGTTCACGCTCAGTCTCTAGCTGTCATCTATAACGCACCGAAACCACAGTTCCCTTTCCACAAAACTTTTCATGGTTTACCCCAGACGCCTCACATTCCCTCGGTCAATCCATTGACAGCACGTCGACCCCGGTATACCACATCGTTCCAATTCACTCTATTCCTTGCACGCCTTTCATCCTCTTGCATGTTCAGGCCCGATCGCTCAAAATCTTTTTCATTCCATCTTTCCACCTCCAATTTGGTCTCCCACTTCTCCTCGTTCCCTCCACCTCTGACACATATATCCTCTTTGTCAATCTTTCCTCTCTCATTTTCTCCATGTTACCAAACCATTTCAAAACACCCTCTTCTGCTCTCTCAACCACACTCTTTTTATTACCACACATCTCTCTTACCCTTACATTACTTACTCGATCAAACCACCTCACCCCACATACTGTCCTCAAACATGTCCTTTCCAGCACATCCACCCTCCTCCACACAACTCTCTCCATAACCTACGCCTCGCAACCATACAACATTGCTGGAACCAATATTCCTTCAAACATACCCATTTTTGCTTTCCGAGATAATGTTCTCGACTTCCACACATTCTTCAACGCTCCCAGGATTTTCGCCCCCTCCCCCACCCTATGATTTACTTCCGCTTCCATGATGCCATCCGCTGCCAAATCCACTTTCAGATATCTAAAACACTTCACTTCCTCCAGTTTTTCTCCATTCAAACTGATCTCCCAATTGACTTGTCCCTCAACCCTACTGTACCTAATAACCTTGCTCTTATTGTCATTTACACTCAGATTTCTTCTTTCACACACTTCACCAAACTCAGTTACCAGCTTCTGCCGTTTCTCACATGAATCAGCCACCAGCGCTGTATCATCAGCGAACAACAACTGACTCACTTCCCAAGCTCTCTCATCCACAACAGACGGCATACTTGTCCCTCTTTCCAAAACTCTTGCATTCACCTCCCTAACAACCCCATCCATAAACAAATTAAACAGCCATAGAGACATCACGCACCCCTGCCGCAAACCTACATTCACTGAGAACCAATCACTTTCCTCTCTTCCTACATGTACGCATGCCTTACATTCTTGGTAAAAACTTTTCACTGCTTTTAGCAACTTGCCTCCTACACCATAGATTCTTAATACCTTCCATAGAGCATCTCTTTCAACTCTATCATATACCTTCTCCAGATCCATAAATGCTACATACAAATCCATTTGCTTTTCTGAGTATTTCTCACATACATTCTTCAAAGCAAACACCTGATCCACACATCCTCTACCACTTCTGAAACCACACTGCTCTTCCTGAATCTGATGCTCTGTACATGCCTTCACCCTCTCAATCAATACCATCCCATACAATTTCCCAGGAATACTCAACTAACTTATACCTGTGTAATATGAGCACTCACTTTTATCCCCTTTGCCTTTGTACAATGGCACTATGGAAGCATTCCGCCAATCCTCAGGCTCCTCACCATGAGTCATACATATATCAAATTACCTTTCCAACCAGTCAACAATACAGTCATCCCCCTTTTATAAAATAAATTCCACTGCAATACCATCCAAATCCGCTGCCTTGCCGGCTTTCATCTTACACAAAGCTTTTATAACCTTTTCTCTGTTCACCAAATCATTCTCCCTAACACCAACTCAACCAAAACACCCTATATCTGCCACTCTATCATCCAACCCATTCAACAAACCTTCAAAATACTCACTTCATCTCCTCTACATCACCATTACTTGTTATCACCTCCCCATTAGCTCCCTTCACTGTTGTTTGCATTTGTTCCCTTGTCTTACGCACTTTATTTACCTCGTTCCAAAACATCTTTTTATTCTCCCTAAGATTCAATGATACACTCTCACTCTAACTCTCATTTCCCCTCTTTTTCACCTCTTGCACCTTTCTCTTGACCTCCAGCCTCTTTCTTCTATACATCTCCCAGTCATATCTAATGATGTCTCAAAGTGGAGTAAAACAATTGTAATATTGAAGGGAATCCTTTCTATACAGTTGAGTGGAACGACGTCGGTAAGTAGCGAATATTTTTTTTTTTTTTCAGGGGAGTGAATTATGTAGAACTGGGTTCCCAGACCTAGTTAGTGAGAAGGGAAAGGACGGTAGAAACGCCTAGTTGCCTAGGGTTAGACTTAGGGACTCTGGCATCAGATGGGGTTTACAGATCTATAAATTTTTGACCATGTTTTTCTCTCTTTTTCTCTCCTCCTCGCACACGGGACTTCAGCAGTGATATGCTGAGGGTTGAAAGTTGCAGACATACTCAGCTCCCAATTCATCATCTAGGATTGCTCCCCCCCCTTTCCCCCATCATTATATAGGTATTGTAAGATACTGTTGTATGATACTGACACCTCGTATTGTGTATGACACAGTCACTCACACTATCTGACTGGTAGTGTTACCGTATTGTGACATGGTGTTCACAGATACAAAATTGATACTAATGCTTTTGAAAAAAGAAAACCATGTTGATATAACACGATAACCATAAGATACATCATGATTGAGGCTTTTGTAACTCGTACTCACTCTTGAAATTCATGAATAGCAAAGAATATCTACTGAGAGAGGTTGACAGTTTGGGCCCCCGTGGGCAGCAGGCACCTCACCCAGCCTTCCTGGACGGACCCAATAAACAGCAGTACTGCCAGACGCATGAGGATTACACTTCATATCACGACGAGTGTGTGTGGACACTGACACAGAGAGACGAAAATAATATCCCTTTCCGGATTCTGCCGGAAGGGGATAATTAGGTATGCCCACAAATTAGCATACACGAACTCACATCCATTTACAAATGTGAATTAACATTTAGCTCCATTTCTCTGCAGTGACCAGGAAATTATTTCTCCAGCAAAGAAAAAAAATTTGGGAGAGTAATTATATATACATTTTACGAGTGTAAGCTGTTGCTAAGGTAGATAAATTATGGTCCTGACGATTAGAAAAGTATATAAAATCTGTATGTTGAATTCTCTCTCTCTCTCTCTCTCTCTCTCTCTCTCTCTCTCTCTCTCTCTCTCTCTCTCTCTCTCTCTCTCTCTCTCTCTCTCTCTCTCTCTCTCTCTCTCTCTCTCTCTCTCTCTCTCTCTCTCTCTCTCTCTCTCTCTCTCTCTCTATATATATATATATATATATATATATATACATAAATAGGTGATATTAGACTCTGCCTGTTATCATCATTATTATTATTGTTATCATTATCATTATTATTACTATTATCATTATCATTATTATCATTATCATTATCATTATTATCATTATCATCACCATTATTAATATTATTATTATTTTCATCAATTCCATGTATATCATACTCATTGGCTGTCTCCCGCGTTAGCGAGGTAGCTCAAGGAAACAGACGAGAGTGGCCCAACCCACTCACATACACACACACACACACACACACACACACACACACACATATATATGTATATATATATATATATATATATATATATATATATATATATATATATATATATATATATATATATATATATATATGAAAGGGCACCCTCCGTTCTCCGCGTGCGCGCAAGGTAGCGCTAGGAAAAGACAACAAAGGCCACATTCGTTCACACTCAGCCTCTAGGTGTCATATGTAATGAACCGACACCACAGCTCCCTTTCCACATCCAGTCCCCACAAAACTCTCCATGGTTTACACCAGACGCTTCACATGCCCCTGTTCAATCCATTAAGTGCACGTCGACCCCGGTAAACCACATCGTTCCGATTCACTCTATTCATTGCACGCCTTTTACCCTCCTGTATCTTCAGTCCCCGATGGCTCAAAATCTTCTTCACTCCATCCTTCCACCTCCAATTAGGTCTACTTCTCCACGCTCCCTCCACCTCTGACACATATATCCTCTTTATCAATCTTTCCTCACTTATTTCCTCCATGTGGCCAAACCATCTCAATACACCCTCTTCCGCTCTCCCAACCACACTCTATTACCACACATCTCTCTCTTACACTTTCATTACTTACTCGATCAAACCACCTCACGCCACATATTGTCCTCAAACATCTCATCTCCAACGCATCTACCCTCCTCCGCACAACCCTATCTATAGCCCATGCCTCAAACCATATAGCATTGTTGGAACCACTATTCCTTCGAACACACCCATTTTTGCTCTCTGAGATAACGTTCTGGGCTTCTACACATTCTTCAACGCTCCCAGTACCTCCGCTCCCTCCCCCACCTTGTGACTCACTTCCACTTCCATTGTTCCATCCGTTGCTAGATCCACTCACAGATATCTGAAACACTTCACTTCCTCCTGTTTTTCTCCATTCATACTTACCTACCGATTAACTTGTCCTTCAACCCTACTGAACCTAATAACCTTGCTCCTGTTCACATTTACACTCAGCTCAAATCTACCAGCTCTTCACAATTTCTGTTTGCATCACTGAACACCCCAAGTACACCAATCATACCCTCAACTGCCACATTACTCACCTTTGCATTCAAATCACCCATCATTAAAACCCAGTCACGTGCATCAAAGCTCCTAACGCACTCACTCAGCTGCTCCCAAAACACTTACCTCTCATGATCGATCTTTCTTCTCATGACCAGGTGCATAGGCACCAATAATCACCCATCTCTCTCCATCCACTTTCAGTTTTACCCATATCAATCTAGAG
This sequence comes from Panulirus ornatus, assembly GCF_036320965.1. Lineage (NCBI taxonomy): Eukaryota > Metazoa > Arthropoda > Malacostraca > Decapoda > Palinuridae > Panulirus > Panulirus ornatus. The sequence continues at coordinate 17,771,571 of NC_092273.1, forward strand.
TTTACTTGCTTACACTCTGCCACATTCTCCCACAACTGCTTCAGGAGTAGTGCTACTCCATCCTTTGCGCTTGTCCTCTCACCAACCCCTGACTTTACTCCCAAGACATTCCCAAACCACTCTTAACCTTTACCCTTGAGCTTCGTTTCTCTCAGAGCCAAAACCTCCAGGTTCCTTTTCTCAAACATACTACCTATCTCTCCTTTTTTCTCATCTTCGTTACATCCAGACATATTTAGACACCACAATCTGAGCCTTCGAGGAGGATAAGCATTCCCTGCATGACTCCTTCAGTTTCCCCTTTTAGAATGTTAAAATACAAGGAGGGGAGGGTTTCTAGCCCCCTGCTCCCGTCCCCTTCAGTCGACTACGACACGCGGGGAATGCGTGGGAAGTATTCTTTCTCCCCTATCCCCAGGGATATTATTACTATCATTATCATAATCATTATCATTATTATAAATGTTATTATTACTATTATTATCATTATTATTATCATTATTATTATTATCATCATTATCATTATTATTATTATTATTACTATTATTATTGTTATTATTATTATTATTATTATTATTATCATTACTATTATCATTATCATTATTATTATCATCATCATTATTATCATTATTATTATCATCATCATTATCATTACTGTTATCATCATTGTGATTATCATCAATATCACTATCATTATCATTATCATAAGTATAATTCTATTGTTAGCATCATCATCATTATTATCCTCGTTATTAATTTCACATTAAACCATATCATTATCATCATGACTACATAGGTTGGGAGATATTTCATGGTCCGTGTGAAGAAAATATTAGATTTTATTCCATTTTTTCGTAAATCTTGAGGTAAAGAAGCACCAAGTTTTCATAATTATAATTCGTACAGTTTGTGGCTTTAGCATTTTCCATTTCCGAGTCTATTAAACCAGTTAATTAACAGCTTAAGTTCTTTAATTCATTTTTTTTCAATTTTTAATTCTTCAATTTCTTAAGTTTTCTCTTAATGAAACGTCATGATGATATTGAAGCCATGTCATGAAATTGAGTGCATGAATATTGATTGAAAGTCTTTCAGGGTCAGTTTGATGGAGTATGTACATACGTTGCTGGTATCCTGCAGTGAGGGAATTTAGACTCCACTCTCTCTGTCTACTCATATTTTTACACTCGTTTATTAATTTTTCAAAGCAAGTTTTGGTGTCACATGAAGCTCAGTTTTCTGTCCCGTGCATTATTGCCACCGGGAGAAGTATGAAAAAGGAGGAAATATAGATTTTTCTGTTTCAAAAGAATGATTCTTAATTAAAAGCTTTAATGTTTTTGTTTTTTTTCTAATTTTAGTCTCGTATATTTTGGCAAGAACTGTGTCTTTGTCATATACTTTGTCATATGCTTCCTTCACATAAGGAAAAAAGATTTTGCAGGTCAGGTCAAAGTTATTATCTAGTGTGCCAGGAATACGCCAGAGGAGAATCATAAATGATAATGAGTTACAGAAGAAAAAACTGAAAGCTTACTTCGCTTCGGTGTAATGATGGGGCGCGTCGTAATAGGTTGAGGGAGAACTCATTTACTTTTGTTCAGACTAAAGAAAGATGACATAAAGAGCCGTACAGTATTACCCTGAGGGATTCCTATTTCTGGGAAGATCGTGTGGTCATTCTATCAGTAATTTCCTATTCTTCATCTACGTATGTTAGGAAAAGTAGGATCCTGTTTCTCCTCTCCAGCATGATTAACCTCGACATGGACCATCAGGTTTTATGGCATCCGTCCCTCCCGTGCATATCCTATAAAGACTGCGTGTGAGCAAGGATTGGAGAAATTATATGACAGAGTTCATAGAGATGCCTTGTGGGAAGTCATAAGGATATGATGCGGGAGGAAAGCTTTTTGAAATAGTAAACAGTTTTTGTCAAGGATGTAAGGCGTGTGTACGAGTAGGAAGAGAGGAGAGTGATGGGTTCCCAGTGAAAGTCGGTCTGCGGCATGGGCGTGTGATGTCTCCATGGGCGTTTGATTTGTTTATGGATGGTGTGGCGACGAAATTGAATTAGTTAGTCTTGAATAGAGCGGCGAGTATGCTGGCTATAAGGGATGAGGGGTTTAGGGATGTGAGTCAATTGTTTGCTGATGATACAGCACTGGTTGCAGATTCGAGTGAGAAACTGCAGAACTTGGAGATTCAGCTTGGAAGATAATGTGAGAAGAGGAACTTGGGAGTAACTGTAAATAAAAGCAAGGTTATTAGGTTTAGCAGAGTTGGGGATTAGTTTAGTTGGTGTGTGAGTTTAAATGGAGAATAAGTAAAAGGAGGGGAACTGTTTTAGATATCTAGGAAAGGACATATCGAAGAATGGAATCATGGAAGCGAAAGTCAGTTATATAGGATGGGCGAGGGGGCAAAGGTTATGGGAGCGCTGAAGGAGAGCTCGTTGTTTGGAAGGGCAAGAATAGTTATGTTTAAAGGTATAACAGTTATAACAATGTTTTGTGGATGCGTAGCATGGTCTATAGATCAGGATATGTTGAAGAGGGTGGATGTGATGGAGATGAAATTTTTGAGGTTAATATTTGATGTGAGGTGGTTTGATCGAGTAAGTACAAAAGTGGTAGACAGAAGTGTTGTAGAAAAATGTGTGAGACAGAGACAGCTAAATTGTACTGAAATAGTCTGGACAAAGGGACAGAATGAATGAAGAGAGGTTAACATAGAGTATGTATATGTCAGAAGTGTAGTGAACAAGGAGAAGGGGTAGACCAAATTGGAAATGGTAGGATGGAGTGAAAATAATTTTAAGTGATTAGTGTCTGAACATGCAGGAGGGTTAGAGGCGTGCATGGGACAGATTGAACTGGAAAGCTGTGGATTCGGTGCATTACACATGAAAACTAAAGAATGGATGTGAGCGACTGCAGCCTCTCTTCGCCTATTCCTGGCGCTACCTCGCTAACAAAGGATAAGGAGTTCAAGTATGAATAATATATATATACATATATATACATTATATATATATATATATATATATGGAAATCCTCCCCTCTCAATTTTTTTTAATTTTCCAAAAGAAGGAACAGAGAAGGGGGCCAGGTGAGGATATTCCCTCAGTGGCCCAGTTCTCTGTTCTTAACGCTACCTCGCTAACGCGGGAAATGGCGAATAGTTTGAAAAAAAAAAAAAATATATATATATATATATATATATATATGAGAGAGAGAGAGAGAGAGAGAGAGAGAGAGAGAGAGAGAGAGAGAGAGAGAGAGAGAGAGAGAGAGAGAGAGAGAGAGAGAGAGAGAGAGAGAGAGAGAGAGAGAGAGAGAGAGGCAATCAATCATTGCAAGTTACACACGTCTTTTGGTATGAAACATATTTCATCTTGTCGTCAGAACAGGGTATCACACACGTGGCTTTTCCTCCGTCTCATTACCTGAGGGTCCCTCAGCCACCTCCCATCCCACACAGGATGACACACTCTCCATCGTTAGTGGAAGCCATGGTGGTTCTGATTTCTAGAGCTCGTCTCATTATACCTCGAAAAAACAAAAGTTAGATGCAGCTTTTTTTTCTTATAAACACTTTGAAAAACGTCACAAGAGAGTTAGATAACAGACGATTGGGTCCGATAATGAGGTTCTGGGTGAGGGTTGGGGGGGGGGGATCAATCAAGGCTTAATGATAGTAGCTAGAGTGCGTATCCACATGTATAGAATTACAGAGACGAAGAGAGAGAGAGAGAGAGAGAGAGAGAGAGAGAGAGAGAGAGAGAGAGAGAGAGAGAGAGAGAGAGAGAGAGAGAGAGAGAGAGAGAGAGAGAGAGAGAGAGAGAGAGAGAGAGAGAGAGAGAGAGAGAGAGAGAGAGAGAGAGAGAGAGAGAGAGAGAGAGAGAGAGAGAGAGAGAGAGAGAGAGAGAGAGAGAGAGAGATTCTCTATGTAGTCACAGTGTGGAGCCATTGATCGTCACAAAAAGATAAACTGGTCCCCAAGCGGAGGATGATATCTATGAAAAAAATATAATGTTGCTAATAGATAGAAAGGCATATCATGTTCTGGGTCATATCATTCGAAGCAGCAGCTAAAATACAGCATAGCTGGACTATTTCAAAGAACGTATGAAAGCCATGCATGGGAAGGACTGAATAATAAATGACCATATATATATATATATATATATATATATATATATATATATATATATATATATATATATATATATATATATATATATATCTGGGGATAGGGGAGAAAGAATACTTCCCACGTATTCCCTGCGTGTCGTAGAAGGCGACTAAAAGGGAAGGGAGCGGGGGGCTGGAAATCCTCCCCTCTCGTTTTTTTTTAATATTCCAAAAGCAGGAACAGAGAAGGGTGCCAGGTGAGGATATTCCCTCAAAGGCCCAGTCCTCTGTTCTTAACGCTACCTCGCTATCGCGGGAAATGGCGAACAGTATGAAAAAAAAAAATAAATATATATATAGCCCTGGGGATAGGGGAGAAAGAATACTTCCCAGGTATTCCCTGCGTGTCGTAGAAGGCGACTAAAAGGGGAGGGAGCAGGTGGCTGGAAATCCTCCCCTCTCGATTTTTCCTTTTTTTCTTTTTTTAATTTTCCAGAAGAAGGAACGGAGAAGGGGGCCAGGTGAGGATATTCCCTCAAAGGCCCAGTCCTCTGTTCTTAACGCTACCTCGCTAACGCGGGAAATGGCGAATAGTATGAAAGAAAAAAAAAAAAATATATATATATATATATATATATATATATATATATATATATATATATATATATATATATATATATATATATATATATATATATATATATATATATATATATATTGGAGTGTGGATAATTGTCATGGTGCTGTATGGAATACCTCCAAGTAGTTTTATAAGCCCCAGATGTATATACTGAGAAACAAAACGAAAATGCAGGCTGTGGACTGTAGTATGCCCCCAGGTATCTTGCTGAAGAACATGGCTGTAGCAGCGATAAACTCCGCTGCCGTCACGGAGGACAAGGCCCGAAATTGGAAAATCAACGTTGCTGGCGGGGAATGATAATTGCAGACGCAAACAAGCCACAGGTGACGGTGGCACTTCCAGTATCAGTATCACTTTTCTCCTGTAATGTTAGACAATTGATGTAGATTGTTACTCCAGGAAAAATCTTTGACGTATAATATTTGAAAACCAGAACAGTCAACTCTATATTTACCAGCGGTTATACTTACTTTTTTCTTCTCTTCCCAAAAGTCCTGTCCCAATAGGTTTATATCTCGTCATCTAACCTGTGATGGTACGTGGAAGAGAACATTGTATCTGTGTGAATAAGAAGTATAATTCTACTTATTTAATTTCACCATTTATTTGATAAAGATTATTACGTCGTCTTAATCACTTTGTGTTAATGAGACGGTGAAATTATTTCTTTTTCGGTGGTATCATTATAAAAACGTTATCTTGTGTCGTAGAAAAAACATAATGCTACAAACTATAGAGGGGCAACTTTTCTAAAACTATATGAATTTTCACAAATAAGAAAGAGGGATCATTATATGAATGAATTCATTTATGTAACACTGATATTCCTAAAAAAATATCATATACAGAAAGATCATTGTATATATATATATATATATATATATATATATATATATATATATATATATATATATATATATATATATATATATATATATATATTTTTTTTTTTTTTTTTTTTTCATACTATTCGTCATTTCCCGCGGTAGCGAGGTAGCTTTAGGAACAGAGGACTGAGCCTTTGAGGGAAATCCCCACTTGGCCCCCGTCTCTATTCCTTCCTTTGGAAAATCAAAAATGAGAGGGGAGGATTTCCAGCCCCCCGCTCCCATATCTATATCTATATATATATACATACATATATATATATATATATATATATATATATATATATATATATATATATATATATATATATATATATATATATATATATACATATATATATACATATATATATATATACATACATATACACATATATATATATATATATATATATATATATTTTTTTTTTTTTCCCCTTCCCTGCCCTGCCGTGTGTATGTTTGAAAGGACTATAATTTTGCGCGTGATCAAGTATATTCCTATGAGTCCACGGAGAAAATGAAACACATAAGTTCCCAAGTGCACTTTCGTGTAATAATCACATCATCAGGGGAAACACAAGAGAGAAATCACAGTTTGTTGATATGCAACGAAAATACGTAGCTAGGACGCCAATTGGTAAACATGTCTCGGACAATCACATGTTTACCAAATGGCATCCTTGCTTCATCTCTTCGTTGTGTATCAACTGACTATTATTTCTGTCTTGTGTCTCCCCTCATGATGTGATTATTACACGAAAGTGCACTTGGGAACTTATCGTGTCCCATTTCCCCGTGGACTCTTAGGATTCGAATATATATATATATATATATATATATATATATATATATATATATATATATATATATATATATATATATATATATATATATATATATATATATATATATATATATATATATATACATACATTCCTAAAGACAGAGTGTGAACCAATATGGCCATTTGTCCTTTCCAAGCGCTACCTCGCGGGGGAGGGGGGATGCTGTTTCATGTATAGCGGGGTGGCGACAGGAATTGATAAAGGCAGCAAGTATGAATCATGTACATGTGTTTATATGTATATATCTGTCTATGTATATAAATGTAGACATTAAAATGTATAGGTACGTATATGTGCGTGTGTGGACGTGTATGTGTATATACATGTGTATGCTCTGTGTATATTTATATATATATATATATATATATATATATATATATATATATATATATATATATATATATATATATATATATATAAACAGAGAATAGGTAGTAAAAACTTTGCGGAAGACGAAAGCCGGCAAGGCAGCGGATTTGGATGGTATTGCAGTGGAATTTATTAAAAAAAGGGGGTGACTGTATTCCTGACTTGTTGGTAAGGTTATCTGATGTATGTATGATTCATGGTGAGGTGCCTGAGGATTGGCAGAATGCTTCCATAGTGCCATTGTACAAAGGCAAAGGGGATAAGAGTGAGTGCTCAAATTACACAGGTATAAGTTTGTTGAGTATTCCTGGGAAATTATATGGGAGGGTATTGATTGAGGGGTTGAAGGCATGTATAGAGCATCAGATTGGGGAAGAGCAGTGTGGTTTCAGAATTGGTAGAGGATGTGTTGATCAGGTGTTTGCTTTGAAAAATGTATGTGAGAAATACTTAGAAAAGCAAATGGATTTGTATGTAGCATTTATGGATCTGGAGAGGGCATATGATAGAGTTGATAGAGATGCTCTGTGGAAGGTATTAAGAATATATGGTGTGGGAGGCAAGTTGTTAAAAGCAATGAAAAGTTTTTATCGAGGATGTAAGGTATGTGTACGTGTAGGAAGAGAGGAAAGTTGTTGGATCTCAGTGAATGTAGGTTTGCGGCAGGGGTGTGTGATATCTCCATGGTTGTTTAATTTGTTTATGGATGGGGTTGTTAGGAAGGTGAATGCAAGAGTTTTGGAAAGAGGGGCAAGTATGAAGTCTGTTGTGGATGAGAGAGTTTGGGAAGTGAGTTAGTTGTTGTTCGCTGGTGATACAGCGCTGGTGGCTGATTTATGTGAGAAACTGCAAAAGCTGATGACTGGGTTTGGTAAAGTGTGTGAAAGAAGAAAGTTGAGAGTAAATGTGAATAAGAGCAAGGTTATTAGGTACAGTAGGGTTGAGGGTCAAGTCGATTGGGGGGTAAGTTTGAATGGAGAAAAACTGGAGGAAGTGAAGTGTTTTAGATATCTGGGAGTGGATTTGGCAGCGGATGGAACCATGGAAGCGGAAGTGGATCATAGGCTTGGGGAGGGGGCGAAAATTCTGTGAGCCTAGAAGAATATGTGGAAGTCAAGAACATTATCGCGGAAAGCAAAAATGGGTATGTTTGAAGGAATAGTGGTTCCAACAATGTTGTATGGTTGCGAGGCGTAGGCTATGGATAGAGTTGTGCGCAGGAGGGTGGATGTGCTGGAAATGAAATGTTTAAGGACAATATGTGGTGTGAGGAGGTTTGATCGAGTAAGTAATAATAGGGTAAGAGAGATGTGTGGTAATAAAAAGAGTGTGGTTGAGAGAGCAGAAGAGGGTGTTTTGAAATGGTTTGGTCACATGGAGAGAATGAGTGAGGAAAGACTGACCAAGAGGATATATGTGTCAGAGGTGGAGGGAACGAGGAGAAGTGGTAGAACAAATTGGAGGTTGAAAGATGGAATGAAAAAGATTTTGTGTGATCGGGGCCTGAACATGCAGGAGGGTGAAAAGAGGGCAAGGAATAGAGTGAATTGGATCGATGTGGTATACCGGGGTTGACGTGCTATCAGTGGATTGAATCAGGGCATGTGAAGCGTCTAGGGTAAACAATGGAAAGTTGTGTGGGGCCTGGATGTGGAAAGGGAGCTGTGGTTTCGGGCATTATTGCATGACAGCTAGAGACTGAGTGTGAACGAATGGGGCCTTTATTGTCTTTTCCTAGCGCTACCTCGCAAACGCGGGAGACAGCGACAAAGCAAAATAATTAAAAAAATAATAATACATAAATATATATATATATATATATATATATATATATATATATATATATATATATATATATATATATATATTTTTTTTTTTTTTTTGCTTTGTCGCTGTCTCCCGCGTTTGCGAGGTAGCGCTACCATATATATATATATATATATATATATATATATATATATATATATATATATATATATATATATATATATATGCACGCAAGTAAAAGACATAAAGAAAGGGAAAATATGAATTGCCAACCACTTTCGTATAATTACATCGTCAGCACTCCTGACGATGTAATTATACGAGAGTGCTTGACACTTCATATTTTCCGTTACCTTGTGGTTTTAAATGCATTATATATATACGTGATACCTGTATCATATATATATATATATATATATATATATATATATATATATATATATATATATCCACTTCATATTTTTGTATTTAGATATTTAAGAATACTTCCCATGTATTCCCTGCGTGTCGTAGAAAGCGACTAAAAGGGGAGGGAGCGGGGGGCTGGAAATCCTCCCCTCTCGTTTTTTTTAATTTTCCAAAAGAAGGAACTGAGAAGGGGGCCAGGTGAGGGTATTCCCTCAAAGGCCCAGTCCTCTGTTCTTAACGCTACCTCGCTAATGCGGGAAATGGCGAATAGTTTGAAAGAAAACAAAGATATATATGTACATATATACATATTTATATCTTTCTTTTTCTTTCATTTTTTCTTTCTTACTATTCGCCATTTCCCGCATCAGAGAAGTAGTGCAAGAAGAGATACGAAAGAATGGCCCAACTGACCCATATACACATGTATATTCATACACGTCCACACACTCACATATATTCCTATATATATATATATATATATATATATATATATATATATATATATATATATATATATATATATATATATATATATATATATATATATATATATATACATATATATATATATATATATATATATTATTATATATTATTTTTTTATTTTATTTTGCTTTGTCGCTGTCTCCCGCGTTTGCGAGGTAGCGCAAGGAAACAGACGAAAGAAATGGCCCAACCCACCCCCATACACAAGCCTTGATTCAATCCACTGACAGCACGTCAACCCCGGTATACCACATCGCTCCAATTCACTCTATTCTTTGCCCTCCTTTCACTCTCCTGCATGTTCAGGCCCCGATCACACAAAATCTTTTTCACTCCATCTTTCCACCTCCAATTTGGTCTCCCTCTTCTCCTCGTTCCCTCCACCTCCGACACATATATCCTCTTGGTCAATCTTTCCTCACTCATTCTCTCCATGTGACCAAACCATTGCGAAACACCCTCTTCTGCTCTCTCAACCACGCTCTTTTTATTTCCACACATCTCTCTTACCCTTACGTTACTTACTCGATCAAACCACCTCACACCACACATTGTCCTCAAACATCTCATTTCCAGGACATTCATCCTCCTGCGCACAACTCTATCCATAGTCCACGCCTCGCAACCATACAAAATTGTTGGAACCACTATTCCTTCAAACATACCCATTTTTGCTTTCCGAGATAATGTTCTCGACTTCCACACATTCTTCAAGGCTCCCAGAATTTTCGCCCCCTCCCCCACCCTATGATTCACTTCCGCTATCATGGTTCCATCCGCTGCCAGATCCACTCCCAGATATCTAAAACACTTTACTTCCTTCAGTTTTTCTCCATTCAAACTTACCTCCCAATTGACTTGACCCTCAACCCTACTGTACCTAATAACCTTGCTCTTATTCACATTTACTCTTAACTTTCTTCTTTCACACACTTTACCAAAGTCAGTCACCAGCTTCTGCAGTTTCTCACATGAATCAGCCACCAGCGCTGTATCATCAGCGAACAACAACTGACTCACTTCCCAAGCTCTCTCATCCACAACAGACTTATACTTGTCCCTCTTTCCAAAACTCTTGCATTCACCTCCCTAACAACCCCATCCATAAACAAATTAAACAACCATGGAGACATCACACACCCATGCCGCAAACCTACATTCACTGAGAACCAATCACTTTCGTGTCTTCCTATACGTACACATGCCTTACATCCTCGATAAAAAGTTTTCACTGCTTCTAACAACTTGCCTCCCACACCATATATTCTTAATACCTTCCACAGAGCATCTCTATCAACTCTATCCTATGCCTTCTCCAGATCCATAAATGCTACATACAAATCCATTTGCTTTTCTAAGTATTTCTCACATACATTCTTCAAAGCAAACACCTGATCCACACATCCTCTACCACTTCTGAAACCACACTGCTCTTCCTCAATCAGATGCTCTGTACATGCCTTCACCCTCTCAATCAATACCCTCCCATATAATTTACCAGGAATACTCAACAAACTTATACCTCTGTAATTTGAGCACTCACTCTTATCCCCTTTGCCTTTCTACAATGGCACTATGCACGCATTCCGCCAATCCTCAGGCACTTCACCATGAGTCATACATACATTAAATAACCTTACCAACCAGTCAACAATACAGTCACCCCCTTTTTTAATAAATTCCACTGCAATACCATCCAAACCTGCTGCCTTGTCGGCTTTCATCTTCTGCAAAGCTTTTACTACCTCTTCTCTGTTTACCAAATCATTTTCCCTAACCCTCTCACTTTGCACACCACCTCGACCAAAACACCCTATATCTGCCACTCTTTCATCAAACACATTCAACAAACCTTCAAAATACTCACTCCATCTCCTTCTCACATCACCACTAATTGTTATCACCTCCCCATTTGCGCCCTTCACTGAAGTTCCCATTTGCTCCCTTGTCTTACGCACTTTATTTACCTCCTTCCAGAACATCTTTTTATTCTCCCTAAAATTTAATGATACTCTCTCACCCCAACTCTCATTTGCCCTCTTTTTCACCTCTTGCACCTTTTTCTTGACCTCCTATCTCTTTCTTTTATACATCTCCCACTCAATTGCATTTTTCCCTGCAAAAATCGTCCAAATGCCTCTCTCTTCTCTTTCACTAATAATCTTACTTCTTCATCCCACCACTCACTACCCTTTCTAATCAACCCACCTCCCACGCTTCTCATGCCACAAGCATCTTTTGCTCAATCCATCACTGATTCCCTTAATACATCCCATTCCTCCCCCACTCCCCTTACTTCCATTGTTCTCACCTTTTTCCATTCTGTACTCAGTCTCTCCTGGTACTTCTCCTTCCTAAGCTCACTTACTCTCACCACCCTCTTTACCCCAACATTCACTCTTCTTTTCTGAAAACCTGTACAAATCTTTACCTTTGCCTCCACAAGATAATGATCAGACATACCTCCAGTTGCACCTCTCAGCACATTAACATCCAAAAGTCTCTCTTTCGCGCTCCTGTCAATTAACACGTAATCCAATAACGCTCTCTGGCCATCTCTCCTTCTTACATACGTATACTTATGTATATCTCGCTTTTTAAACCAGGTATTCCCAATCACCAGTCCTTTTTCAGCACATAAATCTACAAGCTCTTCACCATTTCCATTTACAACACTGAACACCCCATGTATACCAATTATTCCCTCAACTGCCACATTACTCACCTTTGCATTCAAATCACCCATCACTATAACCCGGTCTTGTGCATCAAAACCACTAACACACTCATTCAGCTGCTCCCAAAACACTTGCCTCTCATGATCTTTCTCCTCATGCCCAGGTGCATATGCACCAATAATCACCCATCTCTCTCGATCAACTTTCAGTTTTACCCATATTAATCTAGAATTTACTTTCTTACGTTCTATCACATACTCCCACAACTGTTTCAGGAGTACTGCTACTCCTTCCCTTGCTCTTGTCCTCTCACTAACCCATGACTTTACTCCCAAGACATTCCCAAACCACTCTTCCCCTTTACCCTTGAGCTTCGTTTCACTCAGAGCCAAAACCTCCAGGTTCCTTTCCTCAAACACTCTACCTATCTCTCCTTTTCTCACATCTTGGTTACATCCACACACATTTAGACACCCCAATCTGAGTCTACGAGGAGGATGAGCACTCCCCGCGTGACTCCTGTTTCCCATTTTTTAGAAATCTAAAATTACAAGGAGGGGAGGATTTCTGGCCCCCCGCTCCCGTCCCCTCTAGTCGCCTTCTACGACACGTGAGGAATGCGTGGGAAGTATTCTTTCACCCCTATCCCCAGGGATAATATATATATATATATATATATATATATATATATATATATATATATATACATATATATATATATATATATATATATATATATATATATATATATATATATATATATATATATATATATATATACATACACACATACACACACATATATATATATATATATATATATATATATATATATATATATATATATATATATATATATATATATATATATATATATATATATATATATATATATGTGTGTGTGTGGGTGGGTGGTATGTATCACATAATGACTTCCAACAGCAGGGATTTGAACTCATACCATTTCCATGTTAGCTTGGTACGCTGACCACTCGCTTATATTACCCAAAATAAGGAAATAACTGTTCGATTACAAGTAATGGAATACCCTTCGCCTCACTTCCATGAGCAACGGGGTCCAGACCGGTCAAATCCCAACAAGTTCGCATTATTCAATAAACAGCAATTTTACCGGCCTTACTGTCACATCGTGGAGGAATGTGAACTAGCAATCGAATAGTCATTTTCCTATTATGGGCAACATAGCTGAGTGGTCAGCGTATCCAGCTACCACACAAATGGGACAAGGTTCGAATCCCTGCTGTTGGGGGCTATTATTTGTTCTGCGAAAGAGCGAGTTCGTATACACTATATATATACATAAAAGAATATATATATATATATATATATATATATATATATATATATATATATATATATATATATATATATATATATATATCAACTGACTTATATTTCTCACTTGTATATCCCCTGATACTGTGATTATTACACGAAAGTGCACTTGAGACTTATCGTGTTTCATTATCCCCGTGGACTCATAGGAATATCTTGATCACGCGCAAAATTGTGATCCTTTCCAATATATATATATATATATATATATATATAT
>NC_092273.1:17792847-17807847 GCF_036320965.1 Panulirus ornatus
AGGCACATATAGGAGGAGGTCGCAGACGTTATAGGAGGTTTTATACAACTATATAAGTCCTCACATATCTAAAGAATCCTCGAAAATCCCCTGGAAAATCTCAGACACCAGATCTTAAACTGAGACACAACTGGATGTCCAGAATCTCTTTTATCAAAGAAGCCTTCGACTTCAAAGAAAACTGAAGTCATAAATTCCCAAGAAAGACTTAGAAACTTATATGAGAAACTTAGAAAATCTTGTGTGTGAATTATAAACCTGTTTGGGAGACTTAGTAACCTATTAGAGACTTAGAAACCTATATGGGAGATTTAGAAACCTTTGTAGGAGATTTAATAACCTATGCAGGAGATTTAGAAGCCTATGTGGGAGACTTAAAAACCCATGTGGGAGACTTAGAAGCCTATGTGAGAGAATTAGAAACCTTTTTGCGAAACTTAGAAACCTTTTTGATATTTAGAAACGTATGTGGGAGATGTAGAATCCTATGAGGATTATTAGAAACTTATGTAGGAGACTTGTGAACCTCTGAAGGAAAATTAGAATCTATGACGGAGACTTAGAAACATATGTAGGAAACTTAGAAACTATATGAGAGACTTAGAAACCTATGTGAGAAAAGTATAAACCTACGTTGTGGACTTCTGTTCTCATATGGGGAGGTAAAAAACCTGTGGGTGATCCATTGTCTATTCGCAGCCAAGAACAGTTCCAGTCAAGTGGCTCAACAGATCCATATTTTTGTTTGTGGTCCATTCAGTCACATATCCCTTACGTCGACCATTCCTTTCATCGTGTCGGTGTTCATGAGACTCGTGTGTGTGCGTGTGTGTCTGTCTGTCACTGGGGAGGCCTCAGTCAGCTGCACTAAAAAGCACTCGATTCGCAACTCTCCTAAAAGTCATATGAGAGGCTAAGGTCCACGCAAACTTTTCTCACATCGTTGCCACAAGTACCCACCCGTCCTTCGCGTCTCAGCTCCTCACCCAGCGCCAACGTTACTCCTTTTCCTTCTCTCCGTATGCTTCTCTCTTCTTCGTTGACGAACGTGAGAGAAACAGGGAGTCGTGCTTCTTCTGATGATCGTCCATTGTCTATTTCTATCACAAGGGCTTCAGTTACCGACACAGGGCTGGCTGTAGTCCTCATGACATCTTATATTGGCCCCAAATACAATCTTGAGGCATGAGTTTGTTTTATCATCTAACTGGGAGATCAATGGGGAATTTCGTCTCAGAATAGCCTCGACGCGCGTCGGGAAATGAATCAAAAGCTTTCAACCCGGCCGAGCGAATGGCAGCGCCCGCAACAGGAATGGTCGGTCAGGTAAGGCGACACATTTCTTTATCGTTCGCGAATGATCGGTTTCCGATAATGGATTTCGTATTTTCCGGAAAATTCTTTAAAATAATATTTTGATCCCATGGTTCTATTGTTATTCTTCTTTTTGTCTCTTACATCCACGTGGCTGCAGGCATTTCTTTTCACTGGGGTAGAAAAGCAATATATGTATATATATATATATATATATATATATATATATATATATATATATATATATATATATATATATATATATATATGTGTGTGTGTGTGTGTGTGTGTGTGTGTGTGTGTGTGTGTGTGTATGTGTGTGTGTGTGTGTGTATCAGAAGTAGAAGGAACAAGGAGAACCGGGAGACCAAATTGGAGATGGAACGATGGAGTGAAAAAGATTTTGATGGATCGTGGCCTGAACATGCAGGAGAGTGAAAGGCGTGCACGGAATAGTGACTTGGAACGATGTGGTAAATTGTGGTCGACATGTTGTCAATAGACTGAACGAGGACATGAGAATATGTAATGTCCTGGGTAAACCATGGAACGGTCGGTGAGGCCTGGATGTGGATATATATGTTTGTGTGCGTGTGTGTGTGTGTTTATGTGTGTGTATAAATACATACTTGCTCGCCTTCATTCATTTCCAACGTCACCTCTCCCAGCAAGAAACAGCAGTGCCATCACCTGCGTCAGCTAAGTAGCGCCAAGAAACACAGGAAGAAACGCCGCACCTGCTCACATCAGTGTACAAGCTGTCATGTGTCATGTGTAATGCACCGAAACCACAGCTCCCTTTCCACATCCAGGCCCCACAAAACTTTCCGTTGTTTAACCTAGACGCTTCACATGCCCTGGTTTAATCCACTGACAGCCCGTCTACCCCGGTATACCACATCATTTTAATTCACTCTATTCCTTGCACGCCTTTCACCCTTCTGTATGTTCAGGCCCCGATCACTCAAAATCTTTTTCACTCCATCCTTCCACCTCCAATTTGGTCTCCCGCTTCTCCTCGTTCCCGCTCTCTCTCTCTCTCTCTCTCTCTCTCTCTCTCTCTCTCTCTCTCTCTCTCTCTCTCTCTCTCTCTCTCTCTCTCTCTCTCTCTCTCTCTCTCTCTCTCTCTCTCTCTCTCTCTCTCTCTCTCTCTCTCTCTCTCTCTCTCTCTCTCTCTCTCTATGTATATATATATATATATATATATATATATATATATATATATATATATATATATAAACAGAGAAGAGGTAGTAAAAGCTTTGCGGAAGATGAAAGCCGGCAAGGCAGCAGGTTTGGATGGTAGGGCAGTGGAATTTATTAAAAAAGGGGGTGACTGTATTGTTGACTGGTTGGTAAGGTTATTTAATGTATGTATGACTCATGGTGAGGTGCCTGAGGATTGGCGGAATGCGTGCATAGTGCCATTGTACAAAGGCAAAGGGATAAGAGTGAGTGCTCAAATTACAGAGGTATACGTTTGTTGAGTATTCCTGGTAAATTATATGGGAGGATATTGATTGAGAGGGTGAAGGCGTGTACAGAGCATCAGATTGGGGAAGAGCAGTGTGGTTTCAGAAGTGGTAGAGGATGTGTGGATCAGGTGTTTGCTTTGAAGAATGTATGTGAGAAATACTTAGAAAAGCAAATGGATTTGTATGTAGCATATATGGATCTGGAGAAGGCATATGATAGAGTTGATAGAGATGCTCTGTGGAAGGTATTAAGAATATATGGTGTGGGAGGCAAGTTGTTAGAAGCAGTGAAAAGTTTTTATCGAGGATGTAAGGCATGTGTACGTGTAGGAAGAGAGGAAAGTGATTGGTTCTCAGTGAATGTAGGTTTGCGGCAGGGGTGTGTGATGTCTCCATGGTTGTTTAATTTGTTTATGGATGGGGTTGTTAGGGAGGTGAATGCAAGAGTTTTGGAAAGAGGGGCAAGTATGAAGTCTGTTGGGGATGAGAGAGCTTGGGAAGTGAGTCAGTTGTTGTTCGCTGATGATACAGCGCTGGTGGCTGATTCATGTGAGAAACTGCAGAAGCTGGTGACTGAGTTTGGTAAAGTGTGTGAAAGAAGAAAGTTAAGAGTAAATGTGAATAAGAGCAAGGTTATTAGGTACAGTAGGGTTGAGGGTCAAGTCAATTGGGAGGTGAGTTTGAATGGAGAAAAACTGGAGGAAGTGAAGTGTTTTAGATATCTGAGAGTGGATCTGGCAGCGGATGGAACCATGGAAGCAGAAGTGGATCATAGGGTGGGGGAGGGGGCGAAAATTCTGGGAGCCTTGAAGAATGTGTGGAAGTCGAGAACATTATCTCGGAAAGCAAAAATGGGTATGTTTGAAGGAATAGTGGTTCCAACAATGTTGTATGGTTACGAGGCGTGGGCTATGGATAGAGTTGTGCGCAGGAGGATGGATGTGCTGGAAATGAGATGTTTGAGGACAATGTGTGGTGTGAGGTGGTTTGATCGGGTAAGTAATGTAAGGGTAAGAGAGATGTGTGGAAATAAAAAGAGCGTGGTTGAGAGAGCAGAAGAGCGTGTTTTGAAATGGTTTGGGCACATGGAGAGAATGAGTGAGGAAAGATTGACCAAGAGGATATATGTGTCGGAGGTGGAGGGAACGAGAAGTGGGAGACCAAATTGGAGGTGGAAAGATGGAGTGAAAAAGATTTTGTGTGATCGGGGCCTGAACATGCAGGAGAGTGAAAGGAGGGCAAGGAATAGAGTGAATTGGATCGATGTGGTATACCGGGGTTGACGTGCTGTCAGTGGATTGAGTCATGTGTGTGTGTGTATAGTGTACGGCGCTTTATTACTTTCCCCGTCTACCACATCCTGAACTCCAGATATCGACCTAAGGTTCTCCGTCAACTGTGGTCAGTAAGTTATCCAAAATATCTCTCGTAATTGCGTTCTTAAACGAGGTGTTTTCAACCGCTTACCCCTGGCGGGACGATTGTGGGGCACGGTGGGACGACCTTGAGGCACCGCGGGACAACTATGGGGCATAGTGGTATGACCTTCGAGCATGGTCGGACGACTATGGGGCACGGCGGTACAACCTTGGGGCACGGAGATACGCCGTTGGTGCAGTACGGTACAACCTTGACGCACGGTGGTACAACCTTGGAACACGGCTGTTCTAACCCTGGAACACCACAAGAGCCTGTGGTACGAAGCGTTGTACTTCGACCTGACTCTTTAAGCATCGCATGGAAAGGAAGGCCATCATTACCCATGGGTCGCACGCTGCACTAGTGACATGATTTTCAAGGATTAAGAAGATACTACTTAGATATAGTATTGTCTGGAGACAGACTCAAGCAGGTATTCTCAGCATTAAGACAATGATTTTTTTCTAACCTTTGTACACTCGAGAGTGTATAGTGAGAAGATTATGACTGGTATGATTTGAATATAATATCATTATAAATATCATCATAAATTTTTGAAATCCATAGTATCAATTATATTAGTTTTTTGTAAATTTAGATATCTACTTTCTATAAAGTTAAGGTATTTGGCCAGATATGATCAGTGAATGCGAAACAAACATTTTTATTTTTCTTTCTATCTGAATGAGAGTATCTTATAAATTCAATAACACTTAAATATAAGTAAAATTTTCACATTCTCCTCACCTTCTAACGCCTTCAGACTAGACCATTGTGCATCCCTACCCATTAAACAAAATACAGAAGATATAGATATGATTCCTTGTTGTTACATGACTGTTTGCTATAACATAAAACAGCTTTTGAAAAACAATGTTCGTAATAGATAAAAGAACAATTAAACCAATAAAAAACAAACAATTTCTTGATGCCACAAGACTGTTTCGTTAAAATCTAAAGTGGCATTCAAAAGAGGTATTAAAAGCTCAGTAGATGATGAAAGCCATCAAGGCAACGGGTTTGAATGGTATTGCAGTGGAATTTACTAAAAAAGGGGTAACTGAAAAAAAGAAAAAGAGAAAAGAATTTGTCTGTAATTACTTAAAGAATTCAGTTTTATTTGTCCACAAAAAATAAACTGCCAAACTTCGTCTTGGACAATCAAATGTGTTTCGTTTGAGTTCCATTGGAATCTCATAACATCTTGCTTCTGCAAGTTTAATGTCTGACTGCTTCTATCTGTTTGAGGTTCTGGATGTGTCCAGAAGCCTGTGTGTTTAGAATATGGAAGTCAACAGTCCATATATTTCAATTTCTTCGTTCTAATCATGGCCGAAGACACTGGTTCAAAGCATTTACTACGCACTTCTTCAACTGCTTCCCACGGTTACGTATCTCTTAATGCACTTCATAGGCACCTCTCTCTCTCTCTCTCTCTCTCTCTCTCTCTCTCTCTCTCTCTCTCTCTCTCTCTCTCTCTCTCTTCTCTCCTTTCCACATCACAACAACACACCTATCCCTCTCTCGCCTCCAACAATTCCTGCTCGTTCAACGCTCCTCACTTTCAATTCTCTCTTACATTTTGCGCTTGGGGTTTATGCAGCAGTAATCGTGCCCAAGGAACGTGTCTCTACCAAGCTATTAATATGCAGCAAACACATGCACTGTAAATTATAAATAAGAAGTGATCAGTTTGGGATGGATTATTCATAACTACATATCGTACAAACATTCCCTCTCCCCAAACACACACACACACACACCAGACTGGGACCCACGAGTGTAAAAACACCCTTCTCGTAACAGTATGAATATATATCATACATAGATAATAACATAATATGGGAGATCACAAATGGGTATTTACGTCAGTAGGTAATTAAGAATATGCAGTAACACAATTACCTCTGTAAGTTATATTGTCAGATACTCACGCCACAACTTTTCATTTCATTCTCGTGTATGATCATTTAATGTGGTATTTCACGTCGAACGTTCTGCCACACAGTGTGTGTGTTGGATGGCTTGATGTTTCACCTGATCATAGACGTGATGTCCAAAACTTGATTTCATTAAAGATCTCTTCTCATAATGCACTCGACACGAGAATTCCTTGTTTCATGGTGACGTGTCTATCTGTTTATCTTTTTTTTTGGGGGGGTGGGTGGGTATATTTACCAGGGACTGTAGAGGAAGTAAATAGAAAATATTTTCCTCGTGGTTCTATAGTCTTTGAAGGATAAATTTCTGCGTCTCTATTGGTGTAAATGATTCAGTATACGCGGTCATAATCAACTTACACTGTGTTAAATGATTCTGTTATTACAATGATATCAAGTACTTGTGCGTCTGGCAACGTTGAAAAATATCACGTGCGTCTGGCAACGGCGAGGAAATTAACGTATGTCTGGCAGAGCTTAGAAATATATCGTACGTCTGGCGACGCTGAGGAATATTTCGTGCGTCTGGCAACGTTGAGGAATATCTCGTGTGTCTGGCAACGTCGAGGAAAATATCGTAAAACTGTGAAAGTCGAGGAAAATATCGTGCGTCTGGCAACTTCGAGGAAAATATCGTGCGTCTGGTAACGTCGAGGACTATCTCGTAGGTCTGGCAACGTTGAAGAATATCTCGTACGTCTAGCAGCAGCTTTAAAAACATCTCGAGCTGCGCATCGGAGTGTAAACTCGTCCGCCATGGTAGTAGTTTCTCACTGGTGTTTTCGGAATATTCTTCTCCCCCCCCCCCCCCCCCCCCCCCCCCAGCAACGGTGCACTAATGGGGCGGAGTTCCCGTGTTCTTCCCGACTCGCACTGTCCATCACAATAGCCCACAGTCTCTCCCTCCTGCTGCCTCGCCTTTTCATACCAAGCACAATCTCTGCCTTCCATCCAGTGTCTTGGTCGTCCGCGCCTTGCATTCACTTCTCGTACACATTACATGCGAATACTTTTCAACAGGTCCCCCACCATCACCTGACGGGATTTCTACCGGATGGTGATATATATATATATATATATATATATATATATATATATATATATATATATATATATATATATATATATATATATATATATATATATATATATATATATGCGTGTGTGTGTGTGTGTGTGTGTGTGTGTGTGTGTACGTGTAGTAAGAGAGGAAAGTGATTGGTTCTCAGTGAATGTAGGTTTGCGGCAGGGGTGTGTGATGTCTCCATGGTTGTTTAATTTGTTTATGGATGGGGTTGTTAGGGAGGTGAATGCAAGAGTTTTGGAAAGGGGGCAAGTATGAAGTCTGCTGGGGATGAGAGAGCTTGGGAAGTGAGTCAGTTGTTGTTCGCTGATGATACAGCGCTGGTGGCTGATTCATGTGAGAAACTGCAGAAGCTGGTGACTGAGTTTGGTAAAGTGTGTGAAAAAAGAAAGTTAACAGTAAATGTGAATAAGAGCAAGGTAAATTAGGTACAGTAGGGTTGAGGATCAAGTCAATTGGGAGGTAAGTTTGAATGGAGAAAAACTGGAGGAAGTAAAGTGTTTTAGATATCTGGGAGTGGATCTGGCAGCGGATGGAACCATGGACGCGGAAGTGGATCATAGGGTGGGGGGGGGGGGGGGGGGGGGGGCGAAAATTCTGGGGGCCTTGAAGAATGTGTGGAAGTCGAGAACATTATCTCGGAAAGCAAAAATGGGTATGTTTGAAGGAACAGTAGGTTCCAACAATGTTGTATGGTTGCGAGGCGTGGGCTATGGATAGAGTTGTGCGCAGGAGGATGGATGTGCTGGAAATGAGATGTTTGAGGACAATGTGTGGTGTGAGGTGGTTTGATCGAGTAAGTAACGTAAGGGTAAGAGAGATGTGTGGAAATAAAAAGAGCGTGGTTGAGAGAGCAGAAGAGGGTGTTTTGAAATGGTTTGGGCACATGGAGAGAATGAGTGAGGAAAGATTGACCAAGAGGATATATGTGTCGGAGGTCGAGGGAACGAGGAGAAGTGGGAGACCAAATTGGAGGTGGAAAGATGGAGTGAAAAAGATTTTGTGTGATCGGGGCCTGAACATGCAGGAGGGTGAAAGGAGGGCAAGGAATAGAGTGAATTGGAGCGATGTGGTATACCGGGGTTGACGTGCTGTCAGTGGATTGAATCAAGGCATGTGAAGCGTCCTGGGGTAAACCATGGAAAGCTGTGTAGGTATGTATATTTGCGTGTGTGGACGTATGTATATACATGTGTATGGGGGTGGGTTGGGCCATTTCTTTCGTCTGTTTCCTTGCGCTACCTCGCAAACGCGGGAGATAGCGACAAAGCAAAAAAAAAAATAAGAAAATATATATATATATATATATATATATATATATATATATATATATATATATATATATATATATATATATTTCCACACTATTTGCCATTTCCCGCGTTAGCGAGGTAGCGTTAACAACAGAGGACTGGCCGTAGAGGGAATATCCTCACCTGGCCCACATCTCTGTTCCTTCTTTTGGAAAAAAAAGAAAAAGAGAGGGGAGGATTTCCAGCCCTACCATCCCATCTTCTGATCAGTGAACTCTATCGATTATCTCGTCGGTTCCTCTGTGTATGTCGTTAGATAATTATTCAACAGTGGTCAACTGCTACAGATCGTTAAGGGCAGGAACCATGTGTGACGTCAGTACAAGGTTCCTGGTTCATTTATCGCCGTTGTCTCTTTACTACTAACTGGTTTCATTGCTTTACTTATCTATTTTCTTTTGTCAAGACAGAAAAGAGGAACTCGACCATATCCTCTTGGCCCCGAAAGTGAGTTTTAGAAGCCACAAAAGGTCGTCCTAGCCATATCATACTCGTCACCAATATGACTTGTAACAGCAGGTTCTCGGGTGGTAGAAATGTGGGCGCCATATATATCATACCCACAAAAGGATGTTTTGAGAGATCAGGAGAAAGTAGGACGAGCAAGTTATCCAAGAGGAACAGGAAAAACAGAAGCGGCAACAACAACAGCTGCTACTACAACAGCAACAACAACATCTACTGCTACAACAGCAGCAGCAACAACAACAGCTGCTACTACAACAGCAACAACAACATCTACTGCTACAACAACAGCAGCAACAACAACAGCTTTTACTACAACAGCAGCAACAGCTACAACAGCAACTACTACAGCAGCATCAGCAGCAGCAATAACAACAACAACCACAGCAGCAACAGCTACAACAACAACTACTGCAGCAGCAGCAGCAGCAGCAATAACAACAACAACAACAACAACAACAACTACAGCAGCAACTACTACAGCAGCAGCAGCAGCAGCAGCAATAACAACAACAACTACAGCAGCAACAGCTACAACAGCAACTACTACAGCAGCAGCAGCAGCAATAACAACAACAACTACAGCAGCAGCAGCAGCAGCAACAACAACAACAACAACAACAACTACAGCAGCAGCAGCAGCAGCAGCAGAAGGCACAGCAAGACCATCTTAAAGTCTCTTCTTCTTCTTCTTCTTCAGGAGGCAGACACCACACACCTCAAGTGACATATATAGAGGCAGACACACGCATGTGAGTGCACATAGACGCTCACACCAAAATACCTGTAAAAGTAAATACGTAATTTATGGGCATGTTTATCCGATACATGCAAATGAGGTTATATGACAACACATATAGAGTATAATAAACCCGCCACCACAACCACAAGAGGAAAATGGATATAGAAGTTAGTGTATTCTTATCATTACTATTATTATTATTATTATTATTGATATCATTATTATTATTATCATTATTATTCTTTTTATCATCATTATATACCCAATGACCCCTTCTCCAGGGAGCTCAACCTGTTTAAAGTGCACTACAATAATTAGCAGGGAAAGGATGGACTTATTTGAAGTAAGTTCTTCGACGAGACTGTACTTCGATGATATACCCTAGTAGAGTCCGGTAACGCTGTGACACCGTAAATAAAAGACACAAACGCATACATCCACACTAGTGTGCACAGACGAAAAACAGAAGAATAAAAACTGTCTTCGCTAACCAACGCGTAGGATACCATCACTTCCTTATCTAACACTCGAAGAAATAAGAAAAAAAGAAAGAAAGGAAAGTAGCGTTCAAGAAAAGATTTCGTGATATATATCTCTTAAAGGCACATGACTCTCTCTTCTTTGTGGCTCTTGCGACCTCTGCTGGCCGGGTTGTGGCCCCAGAAATTATGGCCCGGTGACAGGCCTTCCAGATCCGTGGTCCCATGACAATGGCCTCATGGATGTGGTCCCTGTCTATGGCCTTGTAACAGCGGCCCATGACGCCATACCTGGACTATAAGCGTAGACAACTGGGCCACACATCTCCCCCATCCTGCCTCACCCCAACCCCTCAATGGCGACATAAACATTACGTCTCGTCTCTTACGATCAACTGGGATCATCAAGTCCCCGGATTTGCATTTTATATGTCCTCATATGTTTCCTTTATTTCCTCATCCATTATCCTTCTCCTCTGTTCACTTAGTTTGACTCGTGTTGAGCTCTGTGTTCCTCCCGAGATGGGTCGGTCCGAAGACCAGCCACGCCTCCACCGACCGGACGAGCTGTGTGAGGCTGCTTGTGAAACAAGTTCTACAATGATGATCATTCGTATTCGTGACTCTATCATCAGTGTTCGTTTCGTGACTCAGTGTACGACATTGTCTCATTTCGTGACGCAATTCGTCAAACCAATACTTTCACGTATTCATACGCAGTACACACTCTATCAGAGATATACATCCATGATACGCCCTCCAGGAACAGCACCTTCGACATGTTCCACGAACCCAATTCTTAAGTTACAGTCTCATCAAACAATCATTTTCGACACACTCTACCGAGCTGATACATTCACAGTACACCCTCGAGCAGTCACACCCGCTGTACACCTCAGAAAGCAAACGCTCGGAGATATACTTCATCACACACACACACACACACACACACACACATACACACACACGACACACTTCATTAAAGACTTGCTCAAAGCACCTTAATCAACAGATAGACCTATGTCATACTCTACTCAACTTGACATACCGGCAGGAGGGTGGGAGAAATGTGAGTACACTTTGAGAGAGCGAGTATGGACAGCGTCAGAGTGAGTTTGTCCAACAAAAATTTTCAGGTATAAGTGACATGGACCGACTTCCACGTATAGTATCAATAATGGTTTACATCATCCTTTTGCATCAGAGTTAAGACGTTACTTAGCACAGAGCACAAACAACTTAGCATAACTAGCCAACGTGTTTTTTCCCCACCGTCGTCGCCATGGATGGCTAAAAAGAAGTGGGAAAGAACTAATTCAAGCGCCTCAAGTATCTGCAAGTCCTATTCTTGCAAGTGGAAATGCCAAAGGAATGGAGAGAGACACAACAAGGATGAGAATTCCTCAACTTCGCTATGCAGCGAGGAAAAGGATCATACAGGCCAGTTCGTACAGAAACTATGTCACGTACAGCGGGTCCAGGTACTAAGAGGCGGGTCTGTGGGGAGACAGCTCGCGGGAGAAGTGGCCGAAATGATATTTGTAAAAGTCAGAGAGAGAGAGAGAGAGAGAGAGAGAGAGAGAGAGAGAGAGAGAGAGAGAGAGAGAGAGAGAGAGAGAGAGAGAGAGAGAGAGAGAGAGAGAGAGAGAGAGAGAGAGAGAGAGAGAGAGAGAGAGAGAGAGCAACGTCTCAGGAAATGGAGAGGGAGGGTTGAGGAGAGGGGATGAAGGGACTGGAGAGCTCATATGCGAGACAACAGTTGATTCCTCTTTGACGAAAGGAAAGATAGAAAAAAAATTAAACAGGCATCTCAGGTATGTGAGCTGTACTCTATAATGAAACGAACAACAACCCTGATAGATATGACACAATTGCTGAGAAGAAGTAAAGATGACACATTGACAATACAAAATCTCCAAGTTTTGGGAAGTAGATATTGTCATATCATGTGGAGTGTCAAGGAAAGCGTGGAGGCCGTGGCCATCCCTAGCATATTCCCGCAGGGTTGAATTGTGATGCTTTGAAATTTAATAGCGGGAGGAGAAATCGTATGAACAGAAATAGCATATACAGATATTGCGTTTTTGCACTGATGAACTCAGCTAGATTACTGCTTCCCCATTTAGTGTTGCGGCACAGGTCGAGAATTAAAGAATTGGAAATATGTTCAGACGATGTAACAGAACAATTATAATTATTAGAGCTCGGAAGAAAAGAAAAGGGAACCTAAGAATGTAAAAGAGAGTCGTCAATGTCAGAATGAATCCGGTTCAAGGGTAAGGAAAGACCATTAAAGGCACAGGCAGTAGGAACCAACCTGAGAGACGCTGCAATTGGACTGGATAAGAGGGAGAGTCGGTCCCTCAACAACCAATACTGACAAAGCGACTGTAGAGGAGACGGTGCATCAGAGTATAGAGAAAAGCAGGTGAACCGAACACAGCAAGTATGGTAATCAGAGACTGGTGGGGCACCCCTGCCTGTTAGGTGCAGTTTACAAATACAATGAGCCGTGGAAAACAAGAGATATCTCAGAATCCCTAATAGAGCAGGACCAGAATTAAGACTCAGAGGAGAGGTCACCAGTAAGTTGTGCACCGTGAAATTGGTGATCTGATAGAAGGGGAATTGGAGTGAAGTGTTTAAAAGAAGAATCGCAAAGGCTTTGAGATGGCAGACGTGCGAGCGATGGTGCAAAAGTTAGATAAGTTAGAACAGTAACCTTGTAACCTTTATCTGGGAGGAGGTACACGCGTACATGAAGAAGGGAAAGTTTAGGCTTCGAGGCAGAAAAAGATACAGAAAGTCGAGGATCTAAGGCACACTGACTGCGACGTGAGGAAGGCCATACGTCTTGCACACCCGTTGCTAAGGAGGGACTTGGATGCACCTCGTGTGAGATGTGTGTAGGGAAGGGCAATGGTTCAGCTGGAGGTGATATGAAGGAGGATGAGGTGTGGAACCACTTAAGGTAGAGTAGAAAGAAAATGGATAATGCCGTATACAGACCTTTTATACCGGTTGGAATATTAGCTGCAGTTTCATCACATGTAGGAGATGCAGAAAGGAGAGAGAAAGCAACCTGGGCCAGAGAGCGCGACGTGAGAGTCACTGCAGTGTTGGCTTCCTGCACAGTCTTCATTACCCGCTCCCATTACCTAGCTGGGAGACACCCAGAGGAAGGTGCAAGAGGTGAAAAAGAGGGCATATGAGAGTTGGGTGAGAGAGAATCTAGAAGTTTAGGGAAATAAAAAGATGTTTTGGAAGGAAGTAAATGAAGTGCGTAAGACAAGAGAACAAATGGGAACATCGGTGAAGGGGGCTAATGGGGAGGTAATAACAAGTAGTGGTGACGTGAGAAGGAGATGGAGTGAGGATTTTGACTGTTGAATGTGTTAGATTATAGAGTGGCAGATATAGGGTGTTTGGACGAGGTGGTGTGCGAAGTGAGAAGGTTAGGGAGAATGATTTGGTAAACAAGGAAGAGGTAGTAAAAGCTTTGCGGAAGATGAAAGCCGGCAAGCAGCGTGTTTGGATGGTATTGCATTGGAATTTATTAAAAGAGGGGATGACTGTGTTGTTGACTGGTTGGATAAAGGCAAAAAGTATGAATCATGTATATGTGTATATATGTATATATCTGTGTATGTATACAAATGTATACGTTGAAATGTCTGGGTATTTATATGTGCGTGTGTGGACGTGTTTGTATATGCATGTGTATGTTGGTGTGTTATTTCATCTGTTTCTTTGCGCTACCTGTTTCTTTGAAACAGGTAAATGAATATCCTCCAAGACATCAAATAAATATTCCAGCACGACCCATAGTGAGTTCAGTAGGCTCCATCACATATAATTGTCAAAATGGTTAGTTTCTTTATTAAGACCTGTTTCAAAGTCTGTTTTCATTGAACTGAAATTGTGTATAAAAGACACGCCATTTGGCAAACATGTGATTGTCCAAAACATGTTTTGGACAATCACATGTTTACCAAATGGCATCCTAGCTTCATCTCTTCGATGTATATCAACCGACTGTTATATTTCTCTCTTGTGTCTCACCTGATGATGTGATTATTACACGAAAGTGCACTTGGGAACTTTTCGTGTTTCATTTTCCCCGTGGACCCATAGGAATATCTTGATCACGCGCAAAATTGTGATCCTTTCCAACATATATATATATATATATATATATATATATATATATATATATATATATATATATATATATATATATATATATATATATGTATAAATAATATTTATTTACTTATTTTGCTTTGTCGCTGTCTCCCGCGTTTGCGAGGTGGCGCAAGCAAACAGACGAAAGAAATGGCCCAACCCACCCCCATACACATGTATATACATACACGTCCACTCACGCAAATATACATACCTATACATCTCAATGTGCACATATATATATATATATATATATATATATATATATATATATATATATATATATATATATATATATATATATATATATATATATATATATATATACACAGACATATACATATATACACATGTACATAATTCATACTGTCTGCTTTTATTTATTCCTATCACCACCTCGCCACACATGGAATAACAACCCCATCCCCCTCATGTGTGCGAGGTACCGCTAGGAAAAGACAACAAAGGCCCCATTCGTTCACACTCAGTCTCTAGCTGTCATGTAATAATGCCCGAAACCACAGATCCCTTTCCATATCCAGGCCCCACACAACTTTCCATGGTTTACCCCAGACGCTTCACAT
>NC_092273.1:17810347-17852847 GCF_036320965.1 Panulirus ornatus
CCTATCATCTCATATTCGAAATTTATGATCGTGACCTATATGCATCATCAGGGGTCAGTGAACTCTGAATATCTCTAGGTGAAAATAAAAAAAATAATGAAAAAAAATATACATATCAGAAAGATAACTCGTCGGGAAATAATTTTCCCGATTACTGTAATTTTTATGGTAAGTTATGTTGGTATCTTCGTGGAAGCTTTGATTACAGCCATTACCTCAAGCGATATCTCGATGCTCAGTTATTTATATTAGCTGGTCGAACGATGCAAGGCGGAGATTCGACCCAGAGATAACTAGGCTGGTCGTATGAGGTTCCACCCTAACTTCCCACCCTTCATCACACCCCGAATCGATTCTCGGGAATGATACTTTCGATACTGATGAGGAAAATGGGTTTGGAGGTTCAGAAGTTGAGGGAGAGAGAGAGAGAGAGAGAGAGAGAGAGAGAGAGAGAGAGAGAGAGAGAGAGAGAGAGAGAGAGAGAGAGAGAGAGAGAGAGAGAGAGAGAGAGAGAGAGAGAGAGAGAGTTGGAGAAAGATTTCATATTGAATACATACAATATGCATGTGGACTATCCTGGTGTCACAGATAGTGTTCCTGACCATGACGTACTCAAGGGCCGCCTAGAGCATGTTCACATCCTGGTTGCGGCTGTCCGTTCACAGTCAATCCAGCTGTTCATCCACTCTTAGGGTTTGGTCGATGCACATGACTGGGGCTAGGATATGTATATATGCGTGTGTGTGTGTGTGTGTGTGTGTGTGTGTTTTCTACACATGTTCGCCATTTCACGCGTTAGCAAGGCAGCGTCAAGGACAGAGGACTGAGCCTTGGAGAGTATATTCTCAATTGGCTTCCCACTCTAGTCCTTTATTTGGTAGAGTAAAAACTGGAGCGGGGGATTTCCAGCTCCTCGCTTCCACACCTACGACACGCAGGGAATACATGGAGGGTATTAGTTCTATCCTCTCTGTCTCTCTCTGTCTCTCTCTGTCTCTCTGTCTCTGTCTGTCTCTCTCTCTCTCTCTCTCTCTCTCTCTCTCTCTCTCTCTCTCTCTCTATATATATATATATATATATATATATATATATATATATATATATATATATATATATATACATGTAGTTAGATAGATAGATAGACAGACGGATAAATAGATTTTAGTTTATCACCGTTTCCTGCGTTAACGAGGTGGCGCGAGGAAACAGACTGAGAAAGAACCATCCACTCATATACCCACATATAAGCATACACGCACATACGCGCACATATTCATACATATGATTTGGTAAACAGAAAAGAGGTAGTGAAAGCCTTGCGGAAGATGAAAGCCGGCAAGGCAGCGGGTTAGGATGGTATTGCTGTGGAATTTATGAAAAAAGGGGATGACTGTGTTGTTGACTGGTTGGTGAGGATATTCAATATATTAATGGTTAATGGTGAAGTGCCTGAGGTATTGGTGGAATAGTGCCATTGTACAAAGGCAAAGTGGGTTAAGGTGAGTGTTCAAATTACAGAGGTATGAGGAGTTTGTTTAGTATTCCTAGGAAATTATATGGGAGGGTATTGATTGAGAGGGTGAAGGCATGTGCAGAGCATCAGATTAGGGAGGAGCAGTGTGGTTTCAGAAGTGGTAGAGGATGCGTGGATCAGGTGTTTGCTTTGAAGTATGTATGAGAGAAATACTTAGAAAAACAGATGGAACTATATGTAGCATGTATGGATCTGGAGAAAGGATATGATAGAGTTGATAGAGATGCTCTGTGGAAGGTCTTGAGGATATATGGTGTGGGAGGCAAGTTGTTAGAAGCAGTGAAAAGTTTTTATCAAGGATGTAAGTCATGTGTACGAGTAGGAAGAAAGGAAAGTGATTGGTTCTCAGTGAATGTCGGTTTGCGGCAGGGGTACGTGATGTCTCCACGCTTGTGTAATTTGTTTATGGATGGGGTTGTTAGTTAGGTGCATGCAACAGTTTTGGAGAGACGGGCAAGTATGCACTCTGTTGTGGATGAGAGGGGTTGGGAAGTGAGTCAGCTGTTGTTCGCTGATGATATAGCGCTCGTGGCTGATTAAGGTGAGAAGCTGCAGAAGTTGGCGACTGAGTTTGGTAAAGTATGTGAAAGAAGAAAGCTGAGAGTAAATGTGAATAAGATCAAGGTTATTTGGTACAGTAGGGTTGAGGGACAAGTAAATTGGGAGGTAAGTTTGAATGGAGAAAAACTGGAAGGTTAAGTGTTTTAGATCTCTGTGAGTGGATTTAGCAGCGGATGGAACCATGGAAGCGGAAGTGAGTCACAGGGAGAGGGAGGGGGCCAAGGTTCTGGGAGCGTTGAGGAATGTGTGGAAGGCGAGAACGTTATCTTGGAAAGCAAAAATGGATATGTTTGAAGGAATAGTGGTTCCAACAATATCATATGGTTGTGAGGTATGGGCGATAGATAGGATTGTGCGGAGGACAGTGGATGTGTTAGAATAGAAAAATCGCCTGTTTACCAAATGGCGTCCTAGCTTCGTCTCTTCGTTTATATGAACAGACTGTTACATTTCTCTTTTGTGTCTCCCCTGATGATGTGATTACTACACGAAAGTGCACTTTGGAATTTATCGTGTTTCATATATTGGTATATAAAGACAGATGGATAGATGGATAGATATATCGATATATGCATTTCCTTTTTTATTATATCTTGTTGCTGTCTCCTGCGTTAGCGAGGTAACGCAAGAAACCAGACGAAAGAATGGCCCAACCCATCTATATACACATGTATATACATACACGCCCACGCACACACATATACATACCTACACATTTCAGTGTAAACATATATATACATACACACACAAATACATATATACACATGTACATATTCATACTTGCTACCCTCAGCCATTTCCGTCACCACCCCACCACACATGAAATGGCATCCCCCTCCCCCCACACGCACGCGAGGTAGCGCTAGGAAAAGACAACAAAGGCCACATTCGTTCACACTCAGTCTTTAGCTGTCGTGTGTAATGCACCGAAACCACACCTCCCTTTCCACATATAGGCCCCACAAAACTTTCCCTGGTTTACCCCAGACACTTCACATGCTCTGGTTCGATCCATTGACAGCATGTCAACCCCGTATACCACATCGTTCCAATTTACTCAATTCCTTGCACGCTTTTAACCCTCCTGCATGTTCAGGTCCCGATTGCTCAAAATCTTTTTCACTTCATCCTTCCACCTCCAATTTGGTCTCCCACTTCTCGTTACCTCCACCTCTGACACATATATCCTCTTGGTCAATCTCTCCTCACTCATTCTCTCCATGTAACCAAACCATTGCAATACATCCTCTTCTGCTCTCTCAATCACACTCGTCTTGTTACCACATATCTCTCTTACCCTTTCATTACTTACTCGATCAAACCACCTCACACCACATATTGTCCTCAAACATCTCTTTTCCAACACATCCACCCTCTTCCACACAACCCTATCTATAGCCCACGCCTCGCAATCATATAACATTGTTGCAACCACTATTTCTTCAAACATACCCATTTTTGCTTTCTGAGTAAGTTTCTTGCCTTCCACGCATTCCTCAACGCTCCTAGAATCTTCGCCCCCCTCCCCCTCCCTGTGACTCACTTCCGCTTTCATGGCTCCATCCGCTGCAAAATCCGATCACAGATATCTAAAGCACTTCATTTCCAGTTTTTCTCCATTCAGACTTACCTCCCAATTGACTTGTCCCTCAACCTTAGTGAACCCAATATCCTTGCTCTTATTCACATTGTTTCTCAGCTTTCTTCTTTCACACACTTTACTAAACTCAATCACCAGCTTATGCAGTTCCTCACCCAAATCAGCCAGCAGCACTGTATCATCATCGAACAACAACTGACTCACTTCCCAAGCCCTCAAATCCACAACAGACTTCATACTTGCCCACTTTCCAAAACTCTTGCATTCACCTCCTTAACAACCCCATCAATAAATAAATTAAACAACCATGGAGACATCAGGCATCCCTGCAGAAAACCGACATTCACTGGGAACCAATCACTTTCCTCTCTTCCTACTCTTACACATGCCTTACATCCTTGTTAAAAACTTTTCACTGCTTGTAGCAACGTACCTCCCACACCATATACTATCAGTACCTTCCAAAGAACATCTCTATCAACCCTATCATATGACTTCTCCAGATCCATAATTGCTACATACAAATCCATTTGTTTTTCTAAGTATTTCTCACATACATTCTTCAAAGCAAACACCTGATCCACACATCCTCCTCCACTTCTGAAATCACACTGCTCCTACCTTATCTGATGCGCTGTACATGCCTTCACCCTCTCAATCAATACCATCCCATATAATTTCTCAGGAACACTCAGCAAACTTATACATCTGTAATTGGAACACTCACTTTATTCCCTTTGCCTTTGTACAAAGGCACTATGCATGCATTCCGCCAATCCTTAGGCACTTTACCATGAACCATTCATACATTGAATATCCTCACCAACCAGTCAACAACACACTCACCCCCCTTTTCTAATAAATTCCACTGTAATACCACCCAAACCCGCCGCCTTGCCGACTTTCATCTTCCGCAAAGATTTCACTACCTCTTCTCTACCAAACCATTCTCCCTGACCCTCTCACTTCGCACACCACCTCGACCAGAACACCCTATATCCGCCATTCTATCATCAAACAAATCAAAGAAACCTTCAAAATACTCACTCCATCTTCTTACTTCACCACTACTTGTTATTACCTCCCCATTAGCCCCCTTCACCGAATATCCCACTTGTTCTTTTGTCGCACGCACTTTATTTACCTCATTCCAAAACATCTTTTCATCTTCCCTATAATTCAACGATACTCTCTCAGCCCCAACTTTCATTTGCCCGCTTTTTCACCTCTCTATATATGCATATATATATATATACATATACATACATACATATATAAATATATATACATACATATATATATAAATATATATACATACATATATGTATATATATAAATGTGTGTGTGTGTGTGTGTGTGTGTGTGTGTGTGTGAAGCCCTAATGACATGCCCTTAATTATGGTTTCAGTTAACCGTGCCGTCTCAGCTAACATAACATAGGAATGTTTTCTAGAGAGACGAGGTTAAAACAACAATGTGGGGTCTTTATTGCCACCCTCTGCTTCTTACAACATAAACGGCCGGATGGAACAAGAATGAAAGAAAAGCAGTGCATTCATGAAATGCTGCGAGCATAGAGTTACTAATAAAAGAATGAAAAATGATATTCATTGGCTGTTTTTTCTACTATGCCACATTATATGACGCTTTCGTATTTCCTGGTAATGCTTTCATTTTCTTTTAGTATGCCACATGCTTCCATTCTTTCAAAATCAAAAGTTAAGTTCATTATTTGTTAGTAGCATATATCATACAGCATTCATTACACAATTCTCGTAAGTCCTCATTTTCATGTTAATCCATCTTTCGTGTCTCTTGCACATAACTCGCTTTATGGGCAATTTCAGCATTGTTCTTGGAATACCAGACGATGCCGTAAGATTATCATTTCAACACTTCTTCCTTCCAGTTTGTATTTTGTTTACGTGTTCGACGAGTGGAAGAATCCGAACCCTTATGACACATTTCGAAGCTTTAAGGTTTACCAATTTTCTCCCTATATTTTTGCATCCTTTTTCTTTTTGACATATTATCATTATCTGATGCTGCATTCTCTTGGTCATTCTTCTCAATAATCATGTTCATCCCTGCCTGTGTTTCTGTCTACTTTAGGTACTATACTTAAGTACGAACGTAAGCCCCGATCGCTCAGAATCTTCTTCAATCTCTTCTTCCACCTCCAACTTGGACTCCGGCTTTTCATTGTCCCCTCTACCTCTGACACATATATATACTTATACTTGACCGTCATTTCCTGTGTTATCGAGGTAGCGCAATGAAAAGCCAAATCAGCTTACAACCATCTTCAAGCTGTCGTGTGTAATGCAACGAAGCCACAGCGCCCTATCCACATCCATACACACACACACACACGACCTAACCTAACCTAGCCTAGCGGTTAGCATTCCAGCCTCTTGCACAGGGGTTCCGGGTCCGATCATGGCTGTTGGAGGTTTGTATGTTCAATGAAGGTGCTCGTTTCTATGCAGTATGTTCGCATATATATATATATATATATATATATATATATATATATATATATATATATATATATATATATATATATATATATATATATATATATATATATATATATATATATATACCTATACATTTCAATGAATACATAAATATATATACATAAACAGACATATACATAAATACACATGTACATAATTCATCCTTGCTGCCTTTATTCATTTCCGTCTCCACCCCGCCACACATGAAATGAAAACCCCCTTCCCCCCCGCATGTGCGCAAGGTACTGCTAAGAAAAGACAGGAAAGGCCACACTCGTTCACACTCAGTCTTTAGCTGGCACGTATAAAGCACCGAAACCACTGCTCCCTTTCCACATCCAGGCCTTACGAAACTTTCCATGGTTTATCTCAGACGCTTCACATGCCCTGATTCAATCCATTGACAGCACGTCGACCCCGATATACCACATCGTTCCAATTCCCTATATTCCTTGCACGCCTTTTACCCTCCTGCGTGCTCAGGCCCCGATCACTCAAAATATTTTTCACTTCATCTTTCCACTTCCAATTTGGTCTCCCACTTCTCCTCGTTCCCTCCACCTCTGACCCATATATCCTCTTTGTCAATCTTCCCTCACTCATTCTCTCCATGTGACCAAAACCATTCAAAAACATCCTCTTTTGCTCTCTCAACCACACTTTTTTTTCCCCACACATCTCTCTTACCCTCTCATCACTTTATGTATATATATATATATATATATATATATATATATATATATATATATATATATATATATATATATATATATATATATATATATATATATATGTGTATATATATATATATATATATATATATATATATATATATATATATATATATATATATAAATTTTTTTTTTTTTTTGCTTTGTCGCTGTGTCCCGCGTTTGCGAGGTAGCGCAAGGAAACAGACGAAAGAAATGGCCCAACCAACCCCCATACACATGTATATACATACGTCCACACACGCAAATATACATACCTACACAGCTTTCCATGGTTTACCCCAGACGCTTCACATGCCCTGATTCAATCCACTGACAGCACGTCAACCCCGGTATACCACATCGATCCAATTCACTCTATTCCTTGCCCTTCTTTCACCCTCCTGCATGTTCAGGCCTCGATCACACAAAATCTTTTTCACTCCATCTTTCCACCTCCAATTTGGTTTCCCACTTCTCCTCGTTCCCTCCACCTCCGACACATATATCCTCTTGGTCAATCTTTCCTCACTCATTCTCTCCATGTGCCCAAACCATTTCAAAACACCCTCTTCTGCTCTCTCAACCACGCTCTTTTTACTTCCACACATCTCTCTTACCCTTACGTTACTTACTCGATCAAACCACCTTACACCACACATTGTCCTCAAACATCTCATTTCCAGCACATCCATCCTCCTGCGCACAACTCTATCCATAGCCCACGCCTCGCAACCATACAACATTGTTGGAACCACTGTTCCTTCAAACATACCCATTTTTGCTTTCCGAGATAATGTTCTCGACTTCCACACATTCTTCAAGGCTCCCAGGATTTCCGCCCCCTCCCCCTCCCTATGATCCATTTCCGCTTCCATGGTTCCATCCGCTGCCAGATCCACTCCCAGATATCTAAAACACTTTATATATATATATATATATATATATATATATATATATATATATATATATATATATATATATATATATATATATATATATATATATATATAGGGGAGAAAGAATACTTCCCACGTATTCCCTGCGTGTCGTAGAAGGCGACTAAAAGGGGAGGGAGCGGGTGGCTGGAAATCCTCCCCTTTCTTGTTTTTTTTTTAATTTTCCAAAAGAAGGAACAGAGAAGGGGGTCAGGTGAGGATATTCCCTCTAAGGCCCAGTTCTCTGTTCTTAACGCTACCTCGCTAACGCGGGAAATGGCAAATAGGGGTGAGGGTCAAGTCAATTGGGAGGTGAGTTTGAATGGAGAAAAACTGGAGGAAGTGAAGTGTTTTAGATATCTGGGAGTGGATCTGTCAGCGGATGGAACCATGGAAGCGGAAGTGGATCATAGGGTGGGGGAGGGGGCGAAAATTTTGGGAGCCTTGAAAAATGTGTGGAAGTCGAGAACATTATCTCGGAAAGCAAAAATGGGTATGTTTGAGGGAATAGTGGTTCCAACAATGTTGTATGGTTGCGAGGCGTGGGCTATGGATAGAGATGTGCGCAGGAGGATGGGTGTGCTGGAAATGAGATGTTTGAGGACAATGTGTGGTGTGAGGTGGTTTGATCGAGTAAGTAACGTAAGGGTAAGAGAGATGTGCGGAAATAAAAAGAGCGTGGTTGAGAGAGCAGAAGAGGGTGTTTTGAAATGGTTTGGGCACATGGAGAGAATGAGTGAGGAGAGATTGACCAAGAGGATATATGTGTCGGAGGTGGAGGGAACGAGGAGAAGAGGGAGACCAAATTGGAGGTGGAAAGA
The DNA here is from genome assembly GCF_036320965.1 of Panulirus ornatus. Classification (NCBI taxonomy): domain Eukaryota; kingdom Metazoa; phylum Arthropoda; class Malacostraca; order Decapoda; family Palinuridae; genus Panulirus; species Panulirus ornatus. Next base: position 17,819,031 of record NC_092273.1, read on the forward strand.
TGGAGTGAAAAAGATTTTGTGTGATCGGGGCCTGAACATGCAGGAGGGTGAAAGGAGGGCAAGAAATAGAGTGAATTGGAGTCATGTGGTATACAGGGGTTGACGTGCTGTCAGTGGATTGAAGCAAGGCATGTGAAGCGTCTGGGGTAAACCATGGAAAGCTGTGTAGGTATGTATATTTGCGTGTGTGGACGTGTGTATGTACATGTGTATGGGGGGGGGGGGGGTTGGGCCATTTCTTTCGTCTGTTTCCTTGCGCTACCTCGCAAACGCGGGAGACAGCGACAAAGTATAAAAAAAAAAAAAAAAAAAAAAAAAAATATATATATATATATATATATATATACTTATATATATATATATTACTTATATATATATATATATATATATATATATATATATATATATATATATATATATAAGTAATTTTGACCTTGTTCCTGGAATACTGGACAGTGAAGCTCTATTGCAATTTCAACACTGTGCAATTTCTCTTTGTTTACGTCGGCGGTGACTGGAAGAATTCGATTCTTTCAGACGCACTCCGAAACTTCACATTTTCTTTTCTGTATTTCTCTATTTATTTTTTTTTTCTACTTTTTGACATATCAACGAAGGCCTCATTGACATCTTATATATCATTCTTTTGAAAATTTATGTACTTTTCTGCCTGTCACCTGTTTATTATGGGTGTTCTATAGATTAGGTATCTTCCGTTTGAATCTCTCTCGGGGTTGACGTGCTGTCAGTGGATTGAATCAAGGCATGTGAAGCGTCTGGGGTAAACCATGGAAAGCTGTGTAGGTATGTATATTTGCGTGTGTGGACGTGTGTATGTACATGTGTATGGGGGTGGGTTGGGCCATTTCTTTCGTCTGTGTCCTTGCGCTACCTCGCAAACGCGGGAGACAGCGACAAAGCAAAAAAAAAAAAAAAAAAATATATATATATATATATATATATATATATATATATATATATATATATATATATATATATATATATATATATATATATATATACGTCCACACACGCACGTATACATACCTATACTTTCCAATGTCTACATATATATACATACACAGACATATACATACATACACATGTACATAAATCATACTAGCTGCCTTTATTCATTTCCGTCGCCACCCGCCACACATGAAATGACACCTACTCCTCACGGCACGCGCATGATGTAGAGCTAGGAAACGACAACAAAGGCCATATTCGTTCACACTCAGTCTCTAGCTGTCATGTGTAATGCACCGAAACCCAAACGCTTCACATTCCCTGGTTCAGTCTATTGACAGCACGTCGACCCCGGTATACCACATCGTTCCAATTAACTCTATTCCTTGCACGCCTTTCACCCTCCTGCTTGTTCAGGCCCCGATTGCTCAAAATCTTTTTCAATCCATCCTTCCACCTCCAATTTGGTCTCCCACTTCTCCTCGTTCCCTCCGCCTCTGACACATATATCTTCTTTGTCAATCTTTCCTCACTCAATCTCTCCATGTGACCAAACAAATTCAATAGACGCTCTTCTGCTCTCTCAACCGCACTCTTTTTATTACAACACATCTCTCTTAACCTATCAGTACTTACTCAATCAAACCACCTCACACCACATATTGGCCTCAAACATCTCATTTCCAACACATCCATCCTCTTGCGCACAACACTATCTATAGCCCACGCCTCGCAACCACACAACATTGTTGGAACCACTATTCCTTCAAACATACCCAGATTGACTTGTAAGAACCATGTAGTTTAAGATGCATGATAATCCCTATCGAAAAAACAAAAACAATTTTCTTGACGTTCGATTATACAAGGAAAAAATGCGTAAATTTGTTCGTGAGAGAAAAGGGCAGATGGACAATAAAGGGAGAGGAAGTAAAACAGAAAAATAAAGATGATAAATCGAAAAAAAAATGATATATTGTACTGGGGTGGGGATGGGGGATGCAAAACATGCACTATATCATATATTCATTGGAATGAGAATTTCAGCACAATATCCCCCCACCCTCTACCCATAAATGAATATTAATATAAGCGCAATATGTTTCGCTTCACAAGGCATTCAAAAAGTAATTTGCCACATCATTTGTAATCGGCTGATTAAAATAGAATACTTGACTCAGAGGTCGAGCTTTTAATTAATTATTTGATGTAATTCCCCCCCCCCCCTTTCTTTTTCATGGCGTGTTGTTAAACCCTATCCACATCTCAGAACAGACTAATTATATCAATAAAGGAAAGTGAAATGATATCTGACAGGTATATATCATCATAGGTATAAACAGCTTCAATGATCGCATTCATAAGCTATTTAATGAAAGGTAACAATTAAGAGTTAATCTAGGCAGTGATGGTAATCGCCAGGTAATTTTCGTAATTGATTACAATTATCATTATTGATATATCATCATATTTACGTTTAGTAAGTCGGTATTGATAGGTTTAGGATATAACATTGCCACGCGCACAAATGTAGGGACATGAATTTACACAATTACTTTCATGTAAACTTTATTACACACACGCGTACAATATATATGAACATATTTCCTTTTTTCCTTTTTTTTTTATAAATTTTCATCCTTTCGGCTTTCCTTGATTCTGAGAAAGCATTATCATTGTTATCATTGTTATCATTATCATTATTCTCATTATTGACATTATTGTCATTATTGATACTATCGTTAGCATTACCATTGTTATGATTATCATTATATTACTGATGTCTATCATCATTATCATGAGTGCTGATAGAAAAAAAAGTATATTGGCAGGTATTACTATGAGACTCAAATGTCTCGACCTTTGATTAGTGAAGGAGATGGGGCTCTTCGAGTGTAAGAACTCCCTCCTCACACTATTCAGGTAGGCAATCACAAGCCATCAAACATACGCTCACATATACTAAAAAAAGAACATGTGTGCAAGTGTGTTATCTATGTAAATGATTAAGCAGAACGACTGGCGAATGATGCCAGGAAGATTGTGTTAATCTCAAAGAGACTTAGAGAAACTTCCCCAAATTCTTTTCTGATACGTGTTTGATGATGTTCCGAACACCGTAAAAGAGAAGCTTGATTCGAATATAACCAAGGAGGATATGTAAGCTGTAGAAATCTATGTTTGAGAGGGACTTGGAACACACCACAGTACCGCAACTTTTGCCAGAAACCCAGCTTAAGGATATTGTAAGTAAGACAAACCGTCTGCCAGTGAATGCTTGGATCGCTTTGAAGTACATAGGTGAGAAAATGTTCTAGGGAGGCACCTCACATCTTAATTAGGGTTACCACACTCAAGTTATCGAAAACAAATTAAAAAGGGAGGTCCAAGGGGCTGGGAAGAGAAAATGAAACTAGTATTAAAAAGTTCGAGGCCATGAACTTTCTACCTCTAAGGAAGAAAGAATAGTAAGAAGCAACTTGATCACAACCCTCACAGTCTGAAAATCTGTTTGATGAAATCATTACTGAATAGTTCTTCGAACGATAGAAAGAACTAATAACCAGACGCAATAATGTGGAGTTAAGGAAGGCACTTGTTCGAAAAGATGTAGAGAAAGTACGTTTATAACATAAGAGTAACAGATAATTGAGTACACTGTACGTTTATATCATAACAGTAGCAGATAAATGAGTACCCTGACTATGAACCAGCGAACGCGTAGAACACAAAAAGCTGAAAAAGTTGTATGATGACAGAGTAAAGTCAAGAGATGTGGCCCTCACGAGTGCAGAACTTCCCCCCTCATACAGTAGAAATAAGTTATTATTACATCATCGTTCCATTTGGACAATTTAGTTTTACGGAACTTTTCTTTAAGTTGGATTTTTATTGTACAAGAATTTCTTGCTGGAGAAAACTTTCTCTTGAAACACATTGGAGGAGGTTGATAATGGATTTCTTAGTGAATGCCGTAAGTCTTATAAAAGTTTATGTCTATTTTAGACAAATAGCAATATTATCTTGGTTTTTACATAGATACTTATGTATAATTGGCGGAATGGATGTATAGTGCCATTGTACAAAGGCAAAGGGGATAAAGGTAAGTGCTCAAATTACAGAGGTATAAGTTTGTTGAGTATTCCTGGGAAATTATATGGGAGGGTATTGATTGAGAGGATGAAAGCATGTACAGAACATCAGATTGGAAAGAACAGTGTGGTTTCAGAAGTGGTAGAGGATGTGTGAATCAAGTGTTTGCTTTGAAATAAATATGTGAGAAATACTTATAAGAGCAAATGGATTTGTATGGTGCATTTATGGATCTGGAGAAGGCATGTGATACAGTTTGTAGAGATGATCTGTGGAAGGTATAAAGAATATACGGTGTGGGAGGCAAGTTGCTAGAAGCAGTGAAAAGTTTCTATCGAGGAGATAAGGCATGTGTACGATGATACAGCGCTGGTGGCTGACTCGGGTGAAAAACTGCAGAAGCTGGTGACTGAGTTTGGTAAAGTGTGTGAAAGAAGAAAGCTGAGAGTAAATGTGAATAAGAGCAAGGGTTGAGGGACAAGTCAATTGGAAGGTAAGTTTGAATGGAGAAAAAATTGGAGGAAGTGAAGCGTTTTAGATATCTGGGAGTGGATTTGGCAGCGGATGGAACCATGGAAGCGGAAGTGAGTCACAGGGTGGGGAAGGGGGCGAAAGTTCTGGGAGCGTTGAAAAATGTGTGGAGGGCGAGAACATTATCTCGGAAAGCAAAAATGGGTATGTTTGAAGGAATAGTTCCAACAATGTTATATGGTTGCGAGGCGTGGGCTATAGATAGAGTTGTGCGGAGGTGGGTGGATGTGCTGGAAATGAGATGTTTGAGGACAATATTTGGTGTGGGGTGGTTGTGAGAGTAGAAGAGGGTGTTTTGAAATGATTTGGTCTCATGGAGAGAATGACTGAGGAAAGATTGACAAAGAGGATATATGTGTCAGAGGTGGAGGGAACGAGAAGTGGGAGATCAAATTGGAGGTGGAAAGATTTAGTGAAAAAGATTTTGTGCCATTGGGGCCTGAACATACAGGAGGGCGAAAGGCGTGCAAGGAATAGAGTGAATTGGAACGATGTGGTATACCGGGGTCGACGTGCTGTCAATGGATTGAACCAGTGCATGAGATGCGTCTTGGCTAAACCATGGAAAGTTTTGTGGGGCCTGGATGTGGAAAGGAAAATGTGGTTTCGGTGCATTATTCATGACAGCTAGAGACTGAGTGTGACCGATTGTGGCCTTTGTTGTCTTTTCCTAGCGCTACCTCGCGCATGCGGGGGAGGGGGTTGTCATTTCATGTGTGGAGGGGTGGCGACGAGAATGAATAAAGGAGGCAAGTATGAATTATGTACATGTGTTTATATGTATATGTCTGTGTATGTATATGTATGTTTACGTTGAAATGTATAGGTATGTATATGTGCGTGTGTGGACGTGTATGTATATAGATGTGTAAGTGGGTGGGTTGGGCCGTTCTTTCGTCTGTTTCCTTGCGCTACCTCGCCAACGCGGGAGACAGCGATAAAGTATAATAAATAATTATATATATATATATATATATATATATATATATATATATATATATATATATATATATATATATATATGTATATATATATATATATATATATATATATATATATATATATATATATATATATATATATATATATATATATATATATATATATATATATATATATATATATATATATATATATATATATATATATATATATATATATATATATATATATATATATATATATATATATATATATATATATATATATATATATATATATATATATATATATATATATATATATATATATATATATATATATGTGTGTGTGTGTATATATGCGGAAGTAAGAATATGTAGCTTCCTAGTGGGTATATATTAATACATTTTGGACACAAGGGACACGTAAAGTCTGATGTATCATGTGTTATTATAGTAATACAGACACGTTTTCTAATATACTACAGGCTTAAAACCCAGTAAGTTCACGCAGCATTATGTTGACGTTTGCCTGCTTCGTGTGTATGAGGTATTCCCTGCACGCATATGGCCTTGCCCAACACATTTTCCGTGTTCACCGTCTTTTATACCCCCGTACTTTACCCTATATATCCAACTCCTACAATCTCATTTCTCAGATTTAGGAACTCTGTCTATAATCATGGCTACCGGATTGGTCTCTGTTTATTACAAGAAAGAAGATTAAATGTGAATATAGCCAAAAGAAAGACTTATAGCTGTTATATATTTGGACATAGGTAATGCCATAGGAGACTGACGAGATTCGGAGGTCTAATTGAAGATGGTATGTTCAGAGATCAAGGTCTTCGTGACAACAATACTGTGTGAACTATGGAGTCTTACATCACGAGGAACACAGAGTTCATAATACTACCAACAACCCGTACGGTCATGCAAGGGTCTCTACAAGGCTAAAAATATCGTTCTTTGTCTACTTCTGCTTGGGCCGTCAATATTTTTTTTGTTCAGTCACAAACTCTCGTGGAAAAGATTGCATAAGTGAGCACTAAGTCAAGATTGGAGGGGTTCCTGTATTGCTACATTGTTTACTGGAAATCGAAACTGAGACATGAGGGTCGAAGACTGTTTCTGCCGACTGTTGATGATTGCCTAACCAATGCAGAAGAAGTCGAAATTCATTATTCTCCACATTTTAGTTAGTTTTTTTTTTCCTTTCCATTTGAATGTTTTAAGGTTTTGACAACATTACCATTACGCATGAGTTTCCTATTTCGCTGGGTTGCCTCCTCTCCGCAGTCAGGTTGTGGCAGTGGCGTATGCATAATTTGTGGAGCAGGTAATGCTGTTAAAACTGTGGGTCAGACTCATGGCACTGTGCCTGCCATGACCTTCCTCTCTCTCTCTCTCTCTCTCTCTCTCTCTCTCTCTCTCTCTCTCTCTCTCTCTCTCTCTCTCTCTCTCTCTCTCTCTCTCTCTCCTGCAGGAACATACTGGATGGTGTCATGAACTAAGCAAATCAGCTGTGCAAAATAATATCTGAACTAATTACCACAAGAAAATAGTAGTTAGAACGAGCTCCAGGAATTGAGCTTGTGCTCATATGACTTTCTTCATTCTCTTTAGAGTAGTTCTCTGTCTGTCGTAGGTTTTGCCGTTGTTACGGATATCTATTAGATACTGCTACATATTACTTGTTTCTGGGATCTTAATAAAAGATGAAATTTCCTACAGAGATTTTTGTATGTTAGGTGAGAGGGCACAGGCAACTGAATGCACCAGTCATGGCTATCTTGTGGAGATGATAATGAATATTTGTAGAGGTTTTCGTAAAAGAGGAGACAATGCCAGGGAAAAAAGAATGTTGAAAGTAAGTGAGCTTGGAAAGGAGACTTGTGTGAAGAAATACTAGGAGAGATGGATTTTAGAATGTCAAAAGGTGAGAGTAAACGAAACAAGGGGAGTGGATAAGGATTGGAAAGTACTTAGGGAAACACTGATGGCATGTGCAAGAGATGCAAGTGGTATGCGAGAGTTAGGAGGTGGGCAGATTAGAATGAATTTAACTGTTGCGATGGAGAAGTAAAGTTGCTGGTGGAAAAGAAAAGAAAGGTGTGTGGGCGGTACTTGCAAGGAAAGAACGCAAATGATTTGGAGATGTATGAGAGAAAGCAGCAGGAGGTCATGAGGAAGGCGCAGTGGTTTAAAAAGAGGGCTAATGACCAAATGGGGACATCGGTGAAGGGAGCAGAAGGGGAACTGATAACAGGTAGTGATGAAGTAACGATAAGCTGGAGTGAGTATATTGAAGGTTTGTTAAATGTGCTTATCAAAAGAGTGACAGATGGTTAGGTTGGGGTGTTATGCGAAATGAGAGTCAGGGAGAGTGGTTTGGTGAAAAGAGGAGAGGTGGTGAAAACCTTGAGTAAGATGAAATCCGGCAAGGTGGCGGGATTGGGTGGCATTGCAGTTGAATTTGTTAAGAAAGGGGGTGACTGTGTTGTTAATTGGAAGGTGAGGATTTTCGAAGTATGTATTGATCATGATGAAGTGCCCGAGGATTGGAGGAATGCATATATAATGCCACTGTATAAATGCAAATGGGACAAAGGTGAGTGTTAGAACTACAGAGCCATAAGTCTGTAGAGTATACTTGGAAAAAGATATGGGAGGGCATTGATTGCGGTGGGGAAGGCATGAACAGAGCATAAGCTTGGGGTGAGCAGTATGGTTTCAGAAGTGGTAGAGGATGTGTGGATCAGGTGATTGCTTTGAAGAACGTTTGTGAGAAATACTTAGAAAACCAGATGGATTTGTATGTGGTATTTATGGATCTGGAGAAAGCATAAAATAAGGTTGATAGAGATGCTTTGTGGAAGATCTTAAGAATATATTTTGTAGAAGGTAAGCTGCTAGAAGTAGTGGGAACTTTTTATAAAGGGTGTAAGGCGTGTGTACGAGCAAGAAGAGAGGAGAGTAATTGGTTTCCAGTGAAGGTCAGTCTGCGACAAGGGTGTGTCATTTCACCATGGTTGTTTAATTTGTTTATGGATGGGGTGGGGAGGGAGGTAAATGCAAGAGTTTGGAGAAAGGGGCAAGTATGCAGTCTGTTGAGGATGTGAGGGCTTGGGAAGTGAGTCAGTACTTGTTCGCCGATTATACAGCACTGTTGGCTAATTCGAATAGAAATTGCAGAAGATGGTGACGGAGTTTGGAAAAATGTGTGAGAGGAGAAAGTTGTAAGTAAATGTGAATAAAAGCAATGTTATTAGGTTCAGTAGGGACGAGGGACAAGTTAGTTGGAATATAAGTTTGAATGGAGGAAAACTGGAAGAAATGAAGTGTTTTAGATATCTGAGAGTGGATTTGGTTGCGAATAGGGTGGGGGAGGGGGCGAAGGCTCTGGGAGCGATGAAGAATGCGTGGAAAGAGAGAACGTTATTCCGGAGAGTAAAATTGGTATATTTGAAGGAATGGTAGTTCCAACAATTTCTTATTATGGCGAGGCATGGACTATAGATAGGGTTGTGCAGAGGAGCGTGGATGTGTTGGAAATGACGTTTGAGGACAATTTGTGGTGTGAGGTGTTTTAATCGAGTAAGTTATGAAAGGGTAAGGGAGATGTGAGGTAATAAAAAGAGTGTGGTTGAGAGAGCGTGGATGTGTTGGAAATGACGTTTGAGGACAATTTGTGGTGTGAAGTGTTTTAATCGAGAAAGTTATGAAAGGGTAAGAGAGATGTGTGGTAATAAAAAGGGTGTGGTTGAAAGAGCAGGAGAGTGCGTTGAAATGGTCTAGACATATGGAGAGAATGAGTGAGGAAAGGTTAACAAAGAGGAGGTATGTATCAGAAGAAGATTAAACAAAGAGAAGCGGGAGACCAAATTGGATGTAGAGGGAGGGAGTGAAAATGATCTTGAGCGATCTGGGCCTGAAGATGTAGGAGGAATAGAGTAAATTGGAACGATGTGGTATACTGGGGTCGAAGTGACATCAGTGAAATGAATCAGGGTCTGAGGAGCATTTTGGGTGAGCCATGGAAAGGTTTGTTGGGCCTGGCTGTGGATAGGGAATGAGAAAAGGCCATCTTGCTATAGTGACCATGAAGCTCAGCTCGTCGACAGATATTGATCCTTTGAACTCTAACTTTCCTGCACTGACCGGAAAATTCATTGGCAATCATTTTCGTAATTTCTAAGCTCTAGTGTTCACAATCTCACAGACAAAAGATGGAATTAAAGCCCAGACACTACGCACTTATGTAGGAAAAACCACACTACCAAGGCGGAGGAATAATGTGAAGAAAGGTACCTTTGATTACTGAGGTGTATCAGTAAATATGTGATAACCATATGGGGTTATCCCAACAATAACTGTCTAATCAGCCATCAATAGCAAAACACTGGGTGACTGATACATAGAGAACAGAATCAAGTCTCACTTCCTGGGTACGATCTGAACGAACCCAGAGTGAGTCTCTTTGAAGAGATCTAAGCTCTCAAGTAAGCTCCTGACGGCGGCATCCGCTTGTGGATCCTTCCTGTCTAAACATTCCGCCAAAATGGTCTGGCTTCATATATATAGCAGTAACGTCTTGAAGGAACTAGTATATACATGATGTTTCTAGGTGCTATCATGCTGAGGAGCGACTTAGGCCCAAAGTTCCCCGTATTTAGGAACCAAACGTATGAGGATGATCTTACTCGTTATTTGTCTGGCAACAAAGAGAAAACGAAGCGAATAGTGATCTTTTTTTTTTCTCTCTCTCTCTCTTTTAAGGGCCATTAAGAATTTGTAGCCTCCAGGACTTGGAGGAAGAAACAGAATTTATTATTGAAGCCTCTTCAGGACTAGGCTACCCCAGAGTATTATTTATAATGCAGAGGTACAAGGCGAAGAGAATGGAGATACGTACAGAAATGGAGAAGAGTAAAAAAAAAAACGGAAAGGAGAGCGTCTTGACAAACAAAAGGAAGAATTAGTAGTTTCCAATTCAGTACAAGCTCAATTTTTTGTAAACCAAACAAAAAGGCACAAATATTTTTACACATCGTCTGGAGAGAAAATTCATGAGGTGGCAAGATGTAAACCAAACGGATAGGATGGCGATCAATAAAGTGTCGTAAGGAGGATTCACTGAAAAGTAATGAAGGATACTTTTATAAGTCCTACGCTTGGCGTTAGTAGTGTAATTTTTCCTAAGTGCATAATGCCTGACTTTGATTCCACTTTCTGCTTGCGAGATAGTGAACTAGTGAACGCAAAAGCTCAGAAATTATGAAATCAATTGCCAATGAATTTTCCATATACAGTAGGATATATATATATATATATATATATATATATATATATATATATATATATATATATATATATATATATATATATATATATGTATGTATATAAATAGGAATAGAGTGAATTGGAGCGATGTGGTATACCGGGGTTGACGTGCTGTCAGTGGATTGAATCAAGGCATGTGAAGCGTCTGGGGTAAACCATGGAAAGCTGTGTAGGTATGTATATTTGCGTGTGTGGACGTATGTATATACATGTGTATGGGGGTGGGTTGGGCCATTTCTTTCGTCTGTTTCCTTGCGCTACCTCGCAAACGCGGGAGACAGCGACAAAAAAAAAAGAAATGTATATAAAGTGCATAACCTCATCAGGCGAGGTTCAGGCGCGAAGGTCAAGGACATCTTGATATGACCCATCAAACCTTCATTACTTTTCAATGAATCAATCATCATTCCTCTCATTACTTATCTCCTGACTCCCCCTTACTAAACGGAATAGTTTTTGCTATACCCAGCGACTATATTTTTCAGGTCCTTCAGTCCCTCTCTCACCCCATGACGTCTTTCATGGTCTTTAACTTGATCCCACAGTATCTGCACATCTACCCCTGACAGCTCTAACGTCCGAATCATTTCAAACATCTCTCCAAACTATTGACCTTTGGTGATTTGTGTTTAGTCTTGCCCTCGTTTTTCATTCTGTGTTGAAGACGTAGTCAGAGTCATCTAGTCCTGGTGCTTTCCCAGAACTGATTCCATTTCTAAATGTGCAGTGCATGTGTGCGTTTGCGTGTGCGTGCGTGTGTGTGTGTTTGTATATGTGTGTGTGTGTGTGTGTGTGTGTGTGTGTGTGTGTGTGTGTGAAGACATTCGTGATTTTACGTCTGAGAAGGCAAAAATATTTTTTTCCAAGAATGAGCAAAGACGTGACAATTATTAAAAAAGAAAAGAAATTAAAATTCGTACGTAACCCAAGCAGAGGTAATCAGGTAATTATCTTTACATTTGTTCAAACCTGGCGAAGTTTGCATATGTATTCAATATTACCACAGGACCAATTTCTCTGAGAGAGTTCTGGTGTTATCGAGACCTTTCTAAAGTCTCATGCAGCTCAAGACTGCTCTGACTTCCAGCATTAGGGAAATGTAGACTCATCTGGTGGGTAAATTTTTTGTATGTATGTATGTATGACTCATGGTAAAGTGCCTGAAGATTGGCGGAATGCATGCACAGTGCCATTGTACAAAGGCAAAGGGGATTAAGGCGAGTGTTCAAATTACAGAGGTATAAGTTTGTTGAGTATTCCTGGGAAATTATATGGGAGGGTATTGATTGAGAGGGTGAAGGCATGTACAGAGCATCAGATTGGGGAGGAGCATTGAGGTTTCAGAAGTGGTAGAGGATGTGCCGATCAGGTGTTTGCTTTGAAGAATGTATGTGAGAAATACTTAGAAAAAAAAAATGGATTTGTATGTAGCATTTATGGATCTGGAAAAGGCATATGATAGAGTCGACAGAGATGCTCTGTGGAAGGTATTTAGAATATATGGTGTGGGAGGCAAGTTGTAAGAAGCATTGAAAAGTTTTTATCGAGGATGTAAGGTATGAGTACGAGTAGAAGGAGAGGAAAGTGAATGGTTCTCAGTGAATGTCGGTTTGCGGCAGGGGTGCGTGATGTCTCCATAGTTGTTTAATTTGTTTATGGATGGGATTGTTAGGGAGGTAAATGCAAGAGTTTTGGAAAGAGAGGCAAGTATGCTGTCTGTTGTGAATGAGAGAGCTTGGGAAGTGAGTCAGTTGTCGTTCGCAGATGATACAGCGATGGTGGCTGATTCGGGTGAGAAACTGCAGAAGCTGGTGACTGAGTTTGGTAAAGTGTGTGAAAGAAGAAAGCTGAGAGTAAATGTGAATAAGAGCAACGTTATTAGGTACAGTAGGGTTGAGGGACAAGTCAATTGGGAGGTAAGTTTGAATAGAGAAAAAGTGGAGGAAGTGAAGTGTTTTAGATATCTGGGAGTGGATTTGGCAGCAGATGGAACCATGGAAGCGGATGTGAGTCACAGGGTGAGGGAGGGGTCGAAAGTTCTGAGAGCGTTGAAAAATGTGTGGAAGGTGAGGACATTATCTTGGAAAGCAAAAATGGGTATGTTTGTACGAATAATGGTTCCAACAATGTTATGGTTGCGGTGCGTGGGATATAGATAGAATTGTACGGAGGAGGGTGGATGTGTTGGAAATGAGAAGTTTGAGGACAATATGTGTTGTGAGGTGGTTTGATCGAGTAAGTAATGAAAGGGTAATAGAGATAGGTGGTAATTCAAGGAGCGTGGTTGAGAGAGCAGAAGAGGGTGTTTTGAAATGGTTTGGTCACATGGAGAGAATGAGTGAGGAAAGATTGACAAAGCGGATATGTGTCAGAGTTGGAGGGAACGAGGAGAAGTGGCAGACAAAATTGGAGGTGGAAAGATGGAGTGAGAAAGACTTTGAGCGATCGAAGCCTGAACATGCAGGAGGGTGAAAGGCGTGCAAGGAATAGAGTGAATTGGAACTATGTGATATACTGGGGTCGACGTGCCGTCAATGGATTGAACCAGGACATGTGAATCGTCTGGGTTAAACCATGGAAAGTTTTGTGGTGCCTGGATGTGGAAAGGGAGCTGTGGTCTCGATGCATTATACATGACAGCTAAAGACTGAGTGTGAACGAATGTGGCCTTTGTTGCCTTTTCCTAGCGCTACCTCCCGCGCATGCGGGGGGAGGGGGGGGTTTCAAGTGTGGTGGGGTGGAGACGGGAATGAATAAAGGCAGCAAGTATGAATTATGTATATGTGCATAATTCATGTATATATATATATATAATATATATATATATATATATATATATATATATATATATATATATATATATATATATATATATATATATATATACATATATGTGTGTGTGTGTGTGTGTGTATATACACAGTATATCATCAAACGATGAAAGGTACCCAAGTGGTTAGTTCTGTAAACAAAAGATAGTTTGAAGACCTCGGGATGCACTCACACCGTTACCGTTCGGGTTGGTCAGTTGGTCAAAGGACAGACGTTTGGGTCGACTCAACAACGCAGTTCATGTTTTACTTGTACATAAGATTTTTCTTCTCTGATCGAGGAGGGATAAAAGGAAACACATGTAATCATTTATGTTGTAGGAGATACGTGACGACAAGCGACGTGCTAACACGCTACCAAAACCCGTCTCGACCTTCATTTTTACTCTCGAGTAATTAATCATCTTTTCCTTCACAATGAACAGGTCATTTGTTATATGGTTTTTATGTTCTGTCATTCTTTTCCTCCCTACATTGTACTGTAATCCAAGAAATGTAATTATGTTTTTGTGATCATTCTCGTCGGCTCGCATTTTGCCTTATTACTGTTATCATAATGAAGAAAATAGTCACGAAAGATGTGAATTGAAATATTAGGCTAAAGTTAGCTCTGGATGGTTATTATCTCTCTCTCTCTCTCTCTCTCTCTCTCTCTCTCAACCATAAAATTTAGGTTTACTACGGATTTACATTTCCTTTCCCATTAATTTGAAGGTTTAATTGTGAAAATTTGGTGATTAATTTTTCGATTGACATGTTATCTATGTCATCAGCATTATTACACAAATATAATTGATGAATAGATATACAGATATAGGCTAACTTTCAATATTTGATAAATACTTTTCTCGTAGCGTAGGTTTGCTCTACATATATCATCACCTAAGCCTTTGCACCGTATGAGTGTGGTTCTAGATATCGCACATTAATCCTTACTGACCTGGATGAATTCTCTCCCTTCACTAGATACACGAGTCCCTGGTTCACGGTAAGGCCCTGACTCACAGCAAGTCTCTGGCTCGTGGCGGATCCTTAGCTCATGGTTAGTTACTGGTTCGGAGCAGGTCACCCTGCTCATGGCAAGTCCAAGGCTCGATCCAGGTCGCTGTCTCATGGCAGGTCCCTGGCACAGGGAGGGCACGGATGGTATATTTGCCTCGTCGCTATTGCCAGTGTTGATGCGGACAACACAGCAGCGTCCTTGGTAGAGGCTATCCATCATCATTATGACGTATGCACCACTGAGGAACCACCCGACCTACCTACCAACACCTCCTATCCTTGGTTGCTAACGCTGATAGTGCCATCAACACTAAGTGCTTCATTAAGCTCAGGCTTCCTTTATATGAATCCATTGTGTGTCTCAGAGGGACCTCGGCCCCCCACCCCAAGATTAGGGAAGGGAATATTGCTCGCGTGTTGGCGTGTGTCATGCGGATTAACTCCTCTGCACCCAACTAGAAATTTGCGTTTCTTTTTTTCCTCTTTTTCTTTGAGAAACTAAAAGAGAGAGACTTCCTGCTCGCTCGCATGTCTAGCTGATTTCTTTTTATCATCATGACTTTTGGTCACATATGTGCAAATGTGAAATTTCGTAATAATAGAGCAATAGAGGCAATTACGAAGAAATGAAAGGGTAAACAGCTTGTATACTTTATCAAAGCCTATATATATATGTGTATATATATATATATATATATATATATATATATATATATATATATATATATATATATATATATATATATATATACATTTATTACACCTTGTCGCTTCTCCCGCGTTAGCGAGGTAGCGCAAGGAAACAGAAAAAAGAATGGCCAAACCCACCCACATACACATGTATATATACACATGTATATACACTTCCACACACAACACATATATATATATACCTATACATTTCAACGTATACATATATATATACACACACAGACATATACATATATACATATGTACATAATTCATACTGTCTGCCCTTATTCATTCCCGTCGCCACCCCGACACATATGAAATAAAAAACCCCTCCCCCGCATGTGCGAGGGGGAGCGCTAGGAAAAAACAAAGGCCACATTCGTTCACACTCAGTCTCTAGCTGTCATGTATAATGCACCAAAACCACAGCTCCCTTTCCCCATCCAGGCCCCACAAAATTTCCATGGTTTACCCCAGACCCTTCACATGCCCTGGTTCAATCCATTGACAGCACGTCGTCCCCGGCATACCACATCGTTCCAATTCACTCTGTTCCTGGCACGCCTTTCACCCTCCTGCATGTTCGGGCCCCGATCACTCAAAATCTTTTTCACTCCATCTTTCCACCTCCAACTTGGTCACCGGCTTCTTGTTTCCTCCACCTCTGACACATATATCTTTTTTGTGAATCTTTCCTCACTCATTTTCTCCATGTGACCAAATCATTTCAAAACACCCTCTTCTGCTCTCTCAACCACACTCTTTTCATTACCACACATCTCTCTTACCCTTTCATTATGTACTCGATCAAACCAGCTCACACCACATATTGGCCTCAAATATCTCATTTCCAGCACATCCATCCTCCTCCGCACAACTCCATCTATAGCCCGCGCTTCGCAACCATATAACATTGAGGGAGCCACTATTCCTTCAAACATACCTATTTTTGCTTTCCAAGATAACGTTCTCGACTTCCACTCATTCTTCAACTCTCCCAGAACTTTCACCCCCTCCCCCACCCTATGATTCACATCCGCTTCCATGGTTCCATCCGCTGCCATATCCACTCCTAGATATCTAAAACACTTCACTTCTTCCAGTTTTTCTCCATTCAAACTTACCTCCCAATTGACTTGTCCCTCAATTCTACTGTACCCAATAACCTTGCTCTTATTCATATTTACTATCAGCAGTCTTTTTTCACACACTTTACCAAACTCATTCACCAGCTTCTGCAGTTTCTCACCCGAATCAGCCAGCAGCGCTGTATCATTAGCGAACAGCAACTGACTCACTTCCCAAGCTCTCTCATCCACAACAGACTGCATACTTGCCCTTCTCACCAAAACTCTTGCATTCACCTCCCTAACAGCTCCATATATATATATATATATATATATATATATGTGTGGAAGTCGAGAACATTATCTCGGAAAGCAAAAATGGGTATGTTTGAAGGAATAGTGGTACCAACAATGTTGTATGGTTGCGAGGCGTGGGCTATGGATAGAGATGTGCGCAGGAGGATGGATGTGCTGGAAATGAGATGTTTGAGGAAAATGTGTGGTGTGAGGTGGTTTGATCGAGTAAGTAACGTAAGGGTAAGAGAGATGTGTGGAAATAAAAAGAGCGTGGTTGAGAGAGCAGAAGAGGGTGTTTTGAAATGGTTTGGGCACATGGAGAGAATGAGTGAGGAAAGATTGACCAAGAGGATATATGTGTCGGAGGTGGAGGGAACGAGGAGAAGAGGGAGACCAAATTGGAGGTGGAAAGATGGAGTGAAAAAGATTTTGTGTGATCGGGGCCTGAACATGCAGGAGGGTGAAAGGAGGGCAAGGAATAGAGTGAATTGGAGCGATGTGGTATACAGGGGTTGACGTGCTGTCAGTGGATTGAATCAGGGCATGTGAAGCGTCTGGGGTAAACCATGGAAAGCTGTGTAGGTATGTATATTTGCGTGTGTGGACGTGTGTATGTACATGTGTATGGGGGGGGGGGGGTTGGGCCATTTCTTTCGTCTGTTTCCTTGCGCTACCTCGCAAACGCGGGAGACAGCGACAAAGTATAAAAAAAAAAAAAAAAAAAATATATATATATATATATATATATATATATATATATATATATATATATATATATATATATATATATATATATATATATATATATTCATATTTGGCTTTGCTTTGTCGCTGTCTCCCGCGTTAGCGAGTTAGCGCAAGGAAACAGACGAAAGAATGGCCCAACCCACCCACATACACATTTATATACATACACGTCCACACAAGCAAATATACATACCTATACATCTCATTGTACACATATATGTATACACACACAGACATATACATATATACATATGTACATAATTCATACTGTCAGCCTTTATCTATTCCCATCGCCACCCCGACACACATGGAATAACACTCCCCTCCCCCCTCATGTCTGCGAGGTAGCGCTAGGAAAATACAACAAAGTTCCATTCGTTCACACTCAGTCTATAGCTGTCATGTAATAATGCACCGAAACCACAGCTCCCTTTCCACATCCAGGCCCCACAGAACTTCCCATGGTTTACCCCAGACGCTTCACATGCCCTGGTTCAATCAACTGACAGCACGTCGACCCCGGTATACCACATCGTTCCAATTCACTCTATTCCTTACACGCCTTTCACCCTCGTGCATGTTCAGGCCCCGATCACTCAAAATCTTTTTCACTCCATCTTTCCACCACCAATTTGGTCTCCCACTTCTCCTCGTTCCCTCCACCTCTGACACATATATCCCCTTGGTCAATATTTCCTCACTCATTCTCTCCATGTGACCACACCATTTCAAAACACCCTCTTCTGCTCTCTCAACCACACTCTTTTTATTTCCACACATCTCTATTACCCTTACATTACTTACTCGATCAAACCACCTCACACCACATATTGTCCTCAAACATCTCATATCCAGGACATCCTCCCCCTGAGCACAACTCTATCCATAGCCCACGCCTCGCAACCATATAACATTGTTGGAACCACTATTCCTTCTAACATACCCATTTTTGCTTTCCGAGATAATGTTCTCAACTTCCAGACATTTTTCAAGGCTCCCAGAATTTTCGCCCCCTCCCCCACCCTATGATGTACTTCCGCTTCCATGGTTCCATCCGCTGCCAGATCCACTCCCAGATATCTAAAACACTTTATTTCCTCCAGTTTTTCTCCATTCAAACTTACCTCCCAGTTGACTTGACCCTCAACCCTACTGTACCTAATAACCTTGCTCTTATTCACATTTACTCTTAACTTTCTTCTTTCACACACTTTACCAAACTCATTCACCAGCTTCTACAGTTTCTCACATGAATCATCCACCAGCTCTGTATCATCAGCGAACAACAACTGACTCACTTCCCAAGCTCTCTCATTCACAACAGACTGCAAACTTGCCCCTCTTTCCAAAACTCTTGCATTCACCTCCCTAACAACCCCATCCATAAACAAATTAAACAACCATGGAGACATCACACACCCCTGCCGCAAACCTACATTCACTGAGAACAAATCACTTTCCTCTCTTCCTACACATACACATGCCTTACATCCTCGATAAAAACTTTTCACTTCTTGTAACAACATGCCTCTCACACCATATATTCTAAATACCTTCCACAGAGCATCTCTATCAACTCTATCATATGCCTTCTCCAGATCCATAAATGCTACATACAAATCCATTTGCTTTTCTAAGTATTTCTCACATACATTCTTCAAAGCAAACACCTGATCCACACATCCTCTACCACTTCTGAAACCACACTGCTCTTCCCCAATCTGATGCTCTATACGTGCCTTCACCCTCTCAATCACCCTTCCATATGAATTACCAGGAATACTCAACAAACTTATACCTCTGTAATTTGAGCACTCACTCTTATCCCCTTTGCCTTTGTACAATGGCAATATGTAAGCATTCTGTCAATCCTCAGGCACCTCACCATGAATCATACATACATTACATAACCTTACCAACCAGTCAACGATACAGTCACCCCCTTTTTTAATAAATTCCACTGCAATACCATCCAAACCTACTGCCTTGCCGGCTTTCATGTTCCGCAAAGCTTTTACTACCTCTTCTCTGTTTACCAAATCATTTTCCCTAACCCTCTCACTTTGCACACCACCTCGACCAAAACATATATATATATATATATATATATATATATATATATATATATATATATATACATATATATATATATATATATATATATATATATATATATATATATATATATATATATATATATATATATATATATATATATAAATATATATATATATATATATTTTTTTTTTTTTTTTTTTTTTTTTTGCTTTGTCGCTGTCTCCCGCGTTTGCGAGGTAGCGCAAGGAAACAGACGAAAGAAATGGCCCAACCCACCCCCATACACATGCCTTGATTCAATCCACTGACAGCACGTCAACCCCGGTATACCACATCACTCCAATTCACTCTATTCTTTGCCCTCCTTTCACCCTCCTGCATGTTCAGGCCCCGATCACACAAAATCCCCTTCACTCCATCCTTCCACCTCCAATTTGGTCTCCCTCTTCTCCTCGTTCCCTCCACCTCCGACACATATATCCTCTTGGTCAATCTTTCCTCACTCATTCTCTCCATGTGATCAAACCATTTCAAAACACCCTCTTTTGCTCTCTCAACCACGCTCTTTTTATTTCCACACATCTCTCTTACGCTTACGTTACTTACTCGATCAAACCACCTCACACCACACATTGTCCTCAAACATCTCATTTCCAGCACATCCATCCTCCTGCGCACAACTCTATCCATAGTCCACGCCTCGCAACCATATATATATATATATATATATATATATATATATATATATATATATATATATATATATATATATATATATATATATATATATATATATATATATATATATATATATATATATTGACAAACAGGATATATGTTTCAGAGGTGGAAGAAACGAGAAGTGGGAGACCACATTGGAAGTGGAAGAATGGAGTGAAAAGATTTCGAGTGATTGGGGCCTGAACATGCAGGAGGATGAAAGACGTGCAAGGAATAGAGTGAATTCGAACGGTATGGAATACCAGGGTCGGTTTGCTGTCAATGGATTGAACCAGGGCATGTGAAGCGTCTGGGGTAAACCATGGAAAGTTTTGTGGAGCCTGGATGTGGACAGGAAGCTCTGGTTTTGGTGCATTATACATGACAGTTAGAGACTGAGTGTGAATTAATATGGCCTTTGTTGTCTTTTCCTAGCGCTACCTGGAGGGGCTTGTCATTTCATGTGTGAAGGGGTGGCGACGGGAATCAATAAAGGCAGCAAGTATGAATTATGTACATGTGTAAATATATATGTATTTGTCAGTGTAAGTATATATATGTATACGTTGAAATGTATAGGTGTGTATATGTGCGTTTGAGGACGTGTATGTATGTACACGTGTATGTGGGTGGGTTGGGCTATTCTTTCGTCTGTTTCCTTGGGCTACCTCGCTAACGCGGGAGACAGCGACAAAGTATAATAAATAAAAACTGGAGGAAGTGAAGTGTTTTAGATATCTGGGAGTGGATCTGTCAGCGGATGGAACCATGGAAGCGGAAGTGGATCATAGGGTGGGGGAGGGGGCGAAAATTTTGGAAGCCTTGAAAAATGTGTGGAAGTCGAGAACATTATCTCGGAAAGCAAAAATGGGTATGTTTGAGGGAATAGTGGTTCCAACAATGCTGTATGGTTGCGAGGCGTGGGCTATGGATAGAGATGTGCGCAGGAGGATGGATGTGCTGGAAATGAGATGTTTGAGGACAATGTGTGGTGTGAGGTGGTTTGATCGAGTAAGTAACGTAAGGGTAAGAGAGATGTGTGGAAATAAAAAGAGCGTGGTCGAGAGAGCAGAAGAGGGTGTTTTGAAATGGTTTGGGCACATGGAGAGAATGAGTGAGGAGAGATTGACCAAGAGGATATATGTGTCGGAGGTGGAGGGAACGAGGAGAAGAGGGAGACCAAATTGGAGGTGGAAAGATGGAGTGAAAAAGATTTTGTGTGATCGGGGCCTGAACATGCAGGAGGGTGAAAGGAGGGCAAGAAATAGAGTGAATTGGAGTCATGTGGTATACAGGGGTTGACGTGCTGTCAGTGGATTGAAGCAAGGCATGTGAAGCGTCTGGGGTAAACCATGGAAAGCTGTGTAGGTATGTATATTTGCGTGTCTGGACGTGTGTATGTACATGTGTATGGGGGGGGGGGGGGGGTTGGGCCATTTCTTTCGTCTGTTTCCTTGCGCTACCTCGCAAACGCGGGAGACAGCGACAAAGTATAAAAAAAAAAAAAAAAAAAAAAAAAAAAATATACATATATATATATATATATATATATATATATATATATATATATATATATATATATATATATATATATATATATTTATATAATTACTTCAGTGTAAAGGATAGGATTACCACTCTTAGTAACAGCACGATGCTGGTAATATACTCAGGGTTAAGACCGTGTTTGTCCTCTGAGGGTTAACATTAAAGGAGAACTCACGTCTGCTGCTGGGGTTCACACCGCCACCCTTGACGCTATTACTGG
Source organism: Panulirus ornatus (assembly GCF_036320965.1). Lineage (NCBI taxonomy): Eukaryota > Metazoa > Arthropoda > Malacostraca > Decapoda > Palinuridae > Panulirus > Panulirus ornatus. The sequence continues at coordinate 17,841,070 of NC_092273.1, forward strand.
GGCTCTCACTGCCTCCTAACCCTCATGATGATGGCATTGCTTAGCGTTTGACTGTCTCTTCCTCCCCATGACAGCTCTGCCTGTGGTGTCACTGCCACTCATCCCTCCCCATGACGGTATTGGGGGTGAGGGTCTGTCTCACTGTCACATACCACCTCCCCATGACGGAAATGATGGGGGTCTCACTGTCAGCCATACCACCTTCCCATATCGGGATTGCTAAGGGTCTCGCTGTCACACATCCCCTTCCTATGACGGGATTGATGGGGGTCTCGCTCTCATCCTCTACCTCCTTCGTTATTGCTACGGGGGCCTAACTGTCAACCTCCTCCACCGCATGATGGTCCGCCGTGAGCTCACGTCTTTCACTGCCACCCACCAATGGTATTGCTGGGAGGTTGGGTCTCTCACTGCCACCCACCACCTCCCCCAGGACGTTATCGCTAGCAGGCTTCACTGCCACCCACCACCTTCTATGACGGTGTCGCCGCTGTGGTCCTCGACCCACCGGTTGGAGTATGACCTTCAAGAGTCACCGATCAAAAGCTGAGGGTAAGACAGACAAAAACAATGCCTTGCTTTATTACCACCACCATCTTGAAGCGTCAGAATCGTGTCAGTGTAATAAGAGAAAATTCCACACGTCAAATATTCACTGCGACGACATGAGTGTAATGTTCGCCAGTTCACAGAGTGGCTTATGGGACTCCCGGTGTGGGCGTGATCGCTATCAACATTCAAGGGCCCGCCCCTCTCCCTCTCTGCGCCTTCCTAGAATGTGTCAGTTAATCCTAAAGTTCCACGAAGCAGGAGGAAAGGTGGATTTATATTCTGGAGCGTTGCCACACGTTAGTGCAAGTTTGTGCCAAATGATGTCCTGCCAAAACTAATGTTATGATATTCGAAGGCGTGAATTTTTTCTTTTTTTTTTTTTTTTTGCTATTTGGGAAACTCAGTCAAGAGGGAAGCCCTGAAGGGTGTCGTCTCCCTCACCTTCCGCTCCATCGGACGCCGTCAGCCTTTTGGGAGATCCAGATCGATTTGATCATCGATTTATTCACGGACGGGGGATCTGCTTCACCTGCTGCTCACGGACGGGGCATCTGCTTCCCTTGCTGTTCATGGACGGGGGCTCTGCTTCACCTGCTGCTCACCGACGGGGGCTCTGCTTCCCATGCCGTTCATGGACGGGTTCTGCTTCCCATCCGTCTGGGTACGGCACAGCCATCGATTATCGTCCCTGTAACTCACTGTACTGCCTATAACACTCTCAGTTACACCATGACCTTCCTCGCATCTCTCTCTCTCTCTCTCTCTCTCTCTCTCTCTCTCTCTCTCTCTCTCTCTCTCTCTCTCTCTCTCTCTCTCTCTCTCTCGTGGCGCGGGGCGGGCACTCGATCTGACAGCTCTCGCGAAACAATCTTTTTTATACCCAGCCTTGCAACTTCAGGGTACATTTTCTGTTTCTAGGCCTGGTAGACGTCGGCTGATCCACTACATGGCACTGGCGGTGTGATCAGGTCATTTCAAATTACACGTCATCCTCTCCCCATCACCAGTGATGATGAGTGGGGTGAGGGCGGGTGTCAGGGGCTCGTCCAACCTTGGTCTAGAAATAGCCGGTCGATTCATCATCACATCGTCAATTTCGTATGTAGGTCAAACGAAGAAAAGTTAATGGATTGTACATGAGCATAAGGTCAATCCTAAAACGAAATGGCTGAACTTCATTGTTTAGTTAACACTAAACACGTTGAGGTTTTTGGAGTCGGAGAAATATTTCTATACACGCAAAACAGCGATCTGATAAGCGAGTACAATTTGCCAGAAAATACATTATTTGTGAGGGATAAAGATGGTCGAGGAGGCAGAGCTGCATTGTAAGTATAATCATAACAAAATCCCGCTGAAATTCAGACGGCAATATCTGCTGCTGTTGAAAACTTGTGCCTTCAAATTAGCTCACAACTTTCTAAACTTTGCATAACGTCGTATACAGACGCTCTAGCCAGCCAGCAGATATTGACATGGTCATGTACGAGAGTTTACAAGGAGCGATAAAGGATAGTGACTCGAGATCATCCTGGGGGATTTTAATCTTCCAAACATCATCTGGTTATCAAGTTCAGGTGTAGAAAGTGAGTCTGCTAAGTTTATCAACTTTGACGAAGACAATTTTCTCTACCTAGCCGTCACAGAATCGACGAGGGAAACTTATGTACTTAATGTGTACTTCTTGCATCCCAGGAGTTGCCAGTAACTCATACCCTTGTTGGAGAGCATGTAGGTACATGTGATCATAACATAGTTAGGTTTGATGCAAAGCTCAAAACCGACTCTCCTAAAAGCAATAGTGTTACCTCTAACTTTAAAAGGGCAGATTTTAGTGGGTTGCGTAACGCATTAGAGAGTCTCACCTTTATTGGTTCATGCCTAGTGGAATTATTGACTCAGCGTCAGTTTGTGCGCCAACATTATGCACCAACACACATATGTTCCTATGCCCGAGAAAAGCAATGAAAGTCAACAACAAGCCCGAATGTTACTCCCTTGATAATGCAAGAACGATACGCCGCAGGTGTATACTGTGCAAGCTTGGGAAAATCAGAGAATGACCCAAATCTTGCAACGTGATATAATACTTATAACGAGAGAGGCAAAAAGGTGGATCAAGCAAGCCAAGATGCGGCATGAAGTGGGTTTCAAAATGATAACAATAGAGATCCTACATGATCTTTAGATATATCAGTAATAAGAAACATATACAGAGTGGGATAGGACCCATAGTAATCAAAGATGAGGAACCAAATGTGAATGATAAAAGCATAACAAGAACCCTTAATAGGTTATTTCAGTTCTGTTTTTACACAAGAAAACAGCAACACGAATTCTAAGACAGTTATGAATAGCAAACACACGATGCCACATTATACCGTCACAGTTAGAGAAGTGCTAACACAGGTAAGTTGAAAATTTGTGAAATTCCAGGTCCAGATCATTTCTATCCACAAGTTAACAAAAACGTCAAACACAATATTGCCAAACCGTTGATTTTCAATAAAACTGGAGACTGGAGAATATCAAACATTACTTCTATACTCAACAAGAGCAGCTGTGAAATGTCTGGCAATTACCGTCCTATTATCCTCACATTGATTACAAGCAAACTTCTGGAATCGATTATTTTGGAGATACAATCGCAGCTTAATTCAAGCAATATAGCCAGACCATCAATACACAGCATAGTCTTAGAAGGCACAGATCATACCTTACAAAGCTCCTTGAATTTCACCATAGATTATTCATCACCCATGACAAGATTAAAGCAATAGAAATTACATGTCTTGACTTTCACTAAGCGTTCGACAAAGTCCACCACGCTACGTTGATGCAGAAAGTTTTACCTTGGAGGTTACTGGGCTTATAGGAAATTGAATAGAAGCCGGAATACGAGTTGGGAAGCAAAGAGTCGTAATGAATGGCGCATTATCACCGTGATCACCCGTTACTAGTGGGATCCCCCAAGGATCCGTACTTGGATAACTCAGTGTCCAAATTTGTAGATGTCGGCATTGGCAATGCTATATCAGTTAATGATAGGATAAGATCTCAAGAGAATCTATATATATATATATATATATATATATATATATATATATATATATATATATATATATATATATATATATATATATATATATATAACTCAGTGGTACAGAAAATGACAAATGCTATTAACGTCAATAAATGTCAGCTGTTGTAAAGAGGAAACCTTAGCAAGAAATTCGATCATGAACTGATGGGCTACAAATTGAAAAGATCCCCATTGTGTGAAGGATCTAAGGGTGACTGTCCCCAGCTATTCTCCCAGAACTGTAACGAAGTTAGCAACAAAGCAGATGGGATGCTAAGATTATCAACAGCAACTTTACATATAGAGGAAAGGGTGATAATGCAACTATATCTAAAGCTAGTAAATCTCACCTCGAATATGAACTGCAGTTCTAACACCCTCACACACACACACACACACACACACACACACACACACACACACACACACACACACACACACACACAAACACACACACACTTAAGCAAGGGTCTTCTTAAGTTGAAAGTAGTGCAAGGAAGAGCAGCTGGAAGTGCAAGGAAGAGCAACTGCATTGATTTCTTCCTTACGTGAGAGACCATATATGAGGGCAGACAGCAAGAACTGCATTTGCACTTGCTAAGCAAGGATTTAACAACGTCGAAATGGAAAATGTATTTACGATCTCGCCAGTATTACAACTATGTGAGAACTGACTTAACCTTAGAATGACCGAGTTAGTCTGGATCGCGAGATATCCATTTTCGCCAAAGACATTATTGACGCGTGGAATAAACTCCCAGGACATTCTATTCGGAGCAGCAATATTTAGGCTTGATCATCACCTGTCACTCATCGGTACTGAATAATTCTTTTCATGAATCATCATTACGTAGCGGTATATCATGCTACATTCTCAACCACTGATCTCTCCCTTGGCTATGCAGCGGTAACTTGCTAAATTTGATCAACTCAGATCGCCTGCTTTAAGGAGACAATAAAGAACTAGTGTATCATTATTCCACATCAGGAGTAATACAGACATGGTAAGTGGCGAGGCCGCAACTCGAAGTTTATTCTTGCTATTGTTTTCATAGTAAAAAGTGAAAGGATGCATGTCACTGGTGATGGGATGAATGACATATGCTCACTGTAGCCTCTGACTCTCTCGTAAATATTTCCTTCAGGTAAATTTATCCTGGAAGGTATATGTTGCACCTGTTTCCCATCCGGCGCGTTGCCTGAGGGAGCGGAAGGTGGGGAAGGAGCCTCAGCTTTGCTAAATGCTTCTTCTTCTACTGCTTCTAAGGTGATTGCATTTTTTTTTCAGTAGTGTTAAGGCCAGACCGTGTGATCTGTGTATCTACGTAACTCTCTCCCCTTCCTGCCTGTAATGTCTCATGATTCCCTTGCTTGTATAATGTTGAAAAAAGAAATCATCTCACCACATACTCTAAGGCATCCATTTTCTTCGCTTTTGGAACACCCTGGCTACCTTCATAAGGCTTTCAAGCCACTTTGACTTCACAGAGTCTTCGTTAGTTAACTTGATCCTCCTTTCAACTTAAGTGTTCCTGACCTTCCTTGTACAATGTCACTATCCCGTTGTGGAAGACGTACCCACACTGTTGGGTGTTACAGTATGTAGAGTGCAGTGTAACGGCGTTGAGTCAAAGGCCATGTCGTTCATTATACCCTAGGGTCATTCTTTTGAGCATTAAGGACATCCTGTCGTCCTCAAGGGTTCTCTTCCTGTTGAATCACTGGCACGGGTTACGTATACCAACAGCACTGGATTAACCTCTTCCGCCAGCGTCTGATGGTTTGTCCGAACAGCAACAGGAGGAGTGCATGTGCCCTCAGCACAAGACGCCGTGTCGAAACAGCAGAGAAATTCATTTGCCAGTAGCTTGAGATTACATGTTCCAGCAACACGGAGTTACATATGCCAACTGCACGAGATTACATGTGCAAACAGCAGAGAGCTAAGTATACAAACAGCATGGGATTACGTATGAAAACAGGACTGGGTTATGTGTACCAACAGCCCAGGATTATGCGTACCAGCAGCAGAACACTAGGAATTCCAACAGCACGGAATTAAGAGTGACAGCAACGCGGGATTACGTTGTGTCACCCACCCCAGCAACCTCGTGTATAATCATGTCTTGCATTCAGCTCACCTTACATCGTCAGCACCGTAAACATGGAACACGAGAGAGGAAGCGACACAAACATATATTCCAGACTTTCTATAATGAAGTTTTATTTTTTTCAGTTAAATCTACAGTGAATATTTTGAGTAATTTCTTTAATGGAGCTGAGATCTTTTCTTTTTTCACACTTACAAGATTGAATGTTCCTTATATTCTTACTAATATTTCTTTTTTCTCTCTCTATGAGTTCTCTCGTTCTATTTCCCAATCCTTCATGTCCAACAGATTCTCAGTACATGTGTGCCTCATGGTGAAGGTGAATCTGCGACAGGGATGTGTAATGTGTAATGAGTAATGGACGGGATGGTGAGGGAGGTATATACGAGGCCCTTAGCTCGAGCGGTGGCGCTACGGTATACTGGAGATGGGGATGAGGTGGATGGGAGGCCTATTGAAGTGAATCATTTATTGTTTGCAGATGACACGGCTCTAGTGGCAGACTCCGAGAGGACTTATCTCTCGATGACGCGGTCGGCATCCTGAGCGCTGCAGGAGTAACATGTATAATGAAGGGCCTTCTGGGAAAGGAGGTGAGTGAGTGGAAATGTGTGTGTGTGTATGTATATGTGTGTAAATGTGTGTGGATGTAACCAAGATGAGAAAAAATGAGAGATAAGTAGTATGTTTGAGGAAAGGAACCTGGATGTTTTGGCTCTGGGTGAAACAAAGCTCAAGGATAAAGGGGAAGAGTGGTTTGGGAATGTCTTGGGAGTAAAGTCACGTGTCAGTGAAAGGACAAGAGCAAAGGAAGGAGTAGCACTACTCCTGAAACAGGAGTGGTGGGAGTATGTGATAGAGTGTAAGAAAGAAAGCTCTAGATTGATATGGGTAAAACTGAAAGTGGATGGAGAGAGATGGGTGATTTTTGGTGCATATGCACCTGGGCATGAGAACAAATATCATGAGAGGCAAGTGTTTTGGGAGCAGCTAAGTGAGTGTGTTAGTAGTTTTGATGCACGAGACCGGGTTATAGTGATGGATGATTTCAATGCAAAGGTGAGGAATGTGGCAGTTGAGGGAATAATTGGTGTACATGGGGTGTTCAGTGCTGTAAATTGAAATGGTAAAGATCTTGTAGAAATATGTGTAGAAAAAGGACTTGTGATTGGGAATACCTAGTTTAAAAAGAGAGATATACATAAGTATACCTATGTAAGTAGGAGTGATGGCCAGAGAGCGTTATTACATCACGTGTTAATTGATAGGCGCGCGAAAGAGAGACTTTTGGATGTTATTGTGCTGAGAGGTGCAGCTAGAGGGATGTCTGATCATTATCTTGTGGAGGCGAAAGTGAAGATATGTAGAAATTTTCAGGAAAGAAGAGAGAATGTTGGGGTGAAGAGAGTGGTGAGAGTAAGTGAGCTTGGGAAGGAGACTTCTGTGAGGAAGTACCAGGAGAGACTGAGTACAGAATGGAAAAAGGTGAGAACAAAGGACGTAAGGGGAGTGGGGTAGGAATGGGATGTATTTAGGGAAGCAATGATGGCTTGCGCAAAAGATGCTTGTGACATGAGAAGCGTGGGAGGTGGGCAGATTAGAAATGGTAGTGAGTGGTGGAATGAAGAAGTAAGGTTATTAGTGAAAGAGAAGAGTTAGGCATTTGGACGATTTTTGCAGATAAATAATGCAAAAGAGTGGGAGATGTATAAAAGAAAGAGGCAGAAGGTCAAGAGAAAGGTGCAAGAGGTGAAAAAGAAGGCAAATGAAAGTTGGGGTGAGAGAGTATCATTAAATTTTAGGGAGAATAAAAAGATGTTTTGGAAGGAGGTAAATAAAGTGCGTAAGACAAGGGAACAAATGGGAACTTCAGTGAAGGAGGGTAATGGGGAGGTGATAACAAGTAGTGGTGATGTTAGAGGGAGATGGAGTGAGTATTTTGAAGGTTTGTTGAATGTGTTTGATGATAGAATGGCAGATATAGGGTGTTTTGGTCGAGATGGTGTGCAAAGTGAGAGAGTTAGGGAGAATGATTTGGTAAACAGAGAAGAGGTAGTAAAAGCTTTGCGGAAGATGAAAGCCAGCAAGGCAGCGGGCTTGAATGGTATTTCAGAGGAATGTATTAAAAAGGGGGTGATGTATTGTTGACTGGTTGGTAAGGTTATTTAATGTATGTATGACTCATGGTGAGGTGCCGGAGGATTGGCGGAATGCTTGCATATTGCCATTGTACAAAGGCAAAGGGGATAAGAGTGAGTGCTCAAATTACAGAGGTGTAAGTTTGTTGAGTGTACCTTGGAAATTATATGGGAGGGTATTGATTAAGAGGGTGAAGGCATGTACAGAGCATCAGATTGGGGAAGAGCAGTGTGGTTTCAGAAGTGGTAAAGGATGTGTGGATCAGGTGTTTGCTTTGAAGAATATATGTGAGAAATACTTAGGAAAGCAAATGGATTCGTATGTAGCATTTATGGATCTGGAGAAGGCATATGATAGAGTTGATAGAGATACTCTGTGGAAGGTATTAAGAATATATGGTGTGGGAGGGAAGTTGTTAGAAGGAGCGAAAATGTTTATCGAGGATGTAAGGCATATGTACGTGTAGGAAGAGAGGAAAGTGATTGGTTCTCAGTGAATATCGCTTTGCAGCAGGGCTGTGTGATGTCTCCATGGTTGTTTAATTTGTTTATGGTTGGGGTTGTTAGGGAAGTGAATGCAAGAGTTTTGGAAAGAGGGGCAAGTAAGCAGTCTATTGTGGATGAGAGAGCTTGGGAAGTGAGTCAGTTGTTGTTCGCTGATGATACAGCGCTGGTGGCTGATTCATGTGAGAAACTGTAGAAGCTGGTGATTGAGATTGGTAGAGTGTGTGAAAGAAGAAAGCTGAAGGTAAATGTGAATAAGAGCAAGGTTATTAGGTACAGTAGGGTTGAGGGACAGGTAAATTGGAAGGTAAGTTTGAATGGAGAAAAACTGGAGGAAGTGAAGTGTTTTAGATATCTGGGAGTGGATTTGGCAGCGGATGGAACCATGGAAGCGGAAGTGAATCATAGGATGGGGAAGGGTACGAAAGTTCTTGGAGCGTTGAAGAATGTGTGGAAGTCGAGAACATTATCTCGGAAAGCAAAAATGAGTATGTTTGAAGGAATAGTGGTTCCATATAGATACAGTTGTGCGGAGGAGGGTGGATGTGGTGGAAATGAGATGTTTGAGGACAATATGTGGTGTGAGGTGGTTTGATCGAGTAAGTAATGTTAGGGTAAGAGATATGTTTGGTAATGAAAAGAGTGTGGTTGAGAGAGTAGAAGAGGGTGTTTTGAAGTGGTTTGATCACATGGAGAGAACGAGTGAGGAAAGATTGACAAAGAAAATATATGTGTCAGAGGTGGAGGGAACGAGGAGAAGTGGGAGACCCATTTGGAGGTGGAAAGATGGAGTGAAAAAGATTTTGAGTGATCGGGGCCTGAACATGCAGGAAGGTGAAAGGCGTGCAAGGAATAGAGTGAATTAGACCGATGAGGTACACCGAGGTCGACAAGCTGTCAATGGATTGAACCAGAGCATGTGAAGCGTCTGGGGTAAACGATGGAAAGTTCTGTGGGGCCTGGATGTGGAGAGGGAGCTGTGGTTTCGGTGCATTATACATGACAGCTAGAGACTGAGTGTGAACGAATGGGGCCTTTGTTGTCTTTTTCTAGCGCTACATCGCGCACATGCGGGGGGGGGGGGGTTGTTATTTCATGTGTGGCGGGATGGCTATGGGAATGAATAGAGGCAGACAGTATAAATTATGTACATGTGTATATATGTATATGTCTCTGTGTGTATATATATATGTATACGTTGAGATGTATAGGTATGTATATTTGCGTGTGTGGACGTGTATGTATATACATGCGTATGTGGGTGGGTTGGGCCATTCTTTCGTCTGTTTCCTTGCGCTACCTCGCGGGAGACAGCGACAAAAGTAAAATAGAAATAATATATATATATATATATATATATATATATATATATATATATATATATATATATATATATATATATATACATATATATGTATATATAAGTTGTATAGACCATCACTGATATTAAGATTATAATTCTAATTGATGGTCTATACAAATTAGATAATTTTATTGTTGATAAAATTTGTAAAATGACAAGTTTATATTACGCTCGTTTTCTATCTCGGACAATCGCATGTTTATCAAATGGCGTCCTAGCTACGTTTGTTCGTTGTATATCAACTGACTGTTATATTTCTCTCTTATCTTCTCCCTTGATGATGTGATTATTACAGGAAAGTGCACTTGGGAACTTAATCGTGTTTCATTTTCCCCGTAGACTCTTAGCTAAGAATATACTTGATCACGCGCAAAATAGTGATCCTTTCCACTATATATATATATATATATATATATATATATATATATATATATATATATATATATATATATATATATATATATATATATATATATATTCAAATCACCCATCACTATAACCCGGTCTCGTGCATCAAAACCACTAACACACTCATTCAGCTGCTCCCAAAACACTTGCCTCTCATGATCTTTCTTCTCATGCCCAGGTGCATATGCACCAATAATCACCCATCTCTCTCCATCAACTTTCAGTTTTACCCATATTAATCGAGAATTTACTTTCTTACATTCTAGCACATACTCCCACAACTCCTGTTTCAGGAGTACTGCTACTCCTTCCCTTGCTCTTATCCTCTCACTAACCCCTGACTTTACTCCCAAGACATTCCCAAACCACTCTTCCCCTTTACCCTTGAGCTTCGTTTCACTCAGAGCCAAAACATCCAGGCTCCTTTCCTCAAACATACTACCTATCTCTCCTTTTTTCACATCTTGGTTACATCCACACACATTTAGACACCCCAGTCTGAGCCTTCGAGGAGGATGAGCACTCCCCGCGTGACTCCTTCTGTTTCCCATTTTAGAAAGTTATAAAATACAAGGAGAGGAGGATTTCTGGCCCCCCGCTCCGGTCCCCTCTAGTCGCCTTCTACGACACGAGGAATGCGTGGGAAGTATTCTTTCACCCCTATCCCCAGGGATAATATACATATATATACATATATATATACATACACATACATACGCACATATACACACACACACACATACACATATATATACATATGAAAAATGTAAGAAATAATTTAGAAAACTGAAACTACTAGCTTGAAATGAAATGAAAAAAAAATGAATGTCACAATGGTTCAATCTCTGGCTATGGAAAAGGGAAATGTATAATTTATTTACACAAACGTCAATAGTAGGTGAGTAATGTGGAAGTTGAGGGAATAATTGGTATACATGGGGTGGTCAGTGTTGTAAATGGAAATGGTGAAGAGCTTGTAGATTTATGTGCTGAAAAAGGACTGGTGATTGGGAATACCTGGTTTAAAAAGCGGGATATACATAAGTATACGTATGTAAGTAGGAGAGATGGCCAGAGAGCGTTATTGGATTACGTGTTAATTGACACTCGCGCGAAAGAGAGACTTTTGGATGTTAATGTGCTGAGAGGGGCAACTGGAGGGATGTCTGATCATTATCTTTGGAGGCTTAGGTGAAGATTTGTATTGGTTTTCAGAAGAGTGAATGTTGTGGTGAAGAGGGTGGTGAGAGTAAGTGAGCTTGGGAAGGAGACTTGTGTGAGGAAGTACCAGGAGAGACTGAGTACAGAATGGAAAAAAGGTGAGAACAATGGAAGTAAGGGGAGTGGGGGAGGAATGGGATGTATTTAGGGAATCAGTGATGGATTGCGCAAAAGATGCTTGTGGCATGAGAAGAGTGGGAGGTGGGTTGATTAGAAAGGGTAGTGAGTGGTGGGATGAAGAAGTAAGATTATTAGTGAAAGAGAAGAGAGAGGCATTTGGACGATTTTTGCAGGGAAGAAATGCAATTGAGTGGGATATGTATAAAAGAAAGAGACAGGAGGTCAAGAGAAAGATGCAAGAGGTGAAAAAGAGGGCAAATGAGAGTTGGGGTGAGAGAG
>NC_092273.1:17857847-17927847 GCF_036320965.1 Panulirus ornatus
CATTTTGACTATTTACATGTGATGGAGCCTACTGAACTCAAGATAGGTCTTGCTCGAAAATTTTGTATGGACTTTTCAAAACACATAAACAAAATCGAGTAGTTACAGGATATAATTGAATTACTACCATTCAAGTCAATACAATGGTCATAATCTCTAACATGATCAAACTTAGCATTGAATCTTCTCCTATTCTTATACACTAATTGAATTACCACCACTCAAGTCAATACAATGGTCATAATTTCTAACATGATCAAACTTAGCATTGAATCTTCTCCTATTCTTATACAATAATTATATTGCTTAAGTCTAACAGAGAAACCCTTGCCAGTCTGTCCATTATAAAACATATTACAGCTTTTACAAGATACTCTGTACACACAGACAAGGGAATCTTATGGCGAGTTTTTGATTAAGATATTCTCAGTAGTATCTTTATTGCTGAAGATTATATTAACATAAAAGGTTCTAAGGAGGTTCGGAGCTAAGGAAAAATTAACACTAAATAAAATGTATAATTTTCTTTTGTTATCAAGGGGAGTTTTGAGGTAAATCCTACTTAATGATTTCTTCATCATATCAAGACATTTATCAAAAACGATTTAGAATACTTGAACTTCGATCCAATACATTATATCTCAAATTCTTCATCATAAGATTCCGGACTGCATATACGTAGTGTCGTAAGGAACATCGACTGAAATAATAAAAAGAAATATCACTAAATTTTCTCTTATCAAACACATAAAAAAGTGAAATCAATATCAGAGAAAGTCTCTATAGACTGGATAACTTTGTTGCACGAAAAATATATAAACGACCATATAAATTTTATGACAGGCACGATGCTAGACCAGAAACCACAAGCCACAAACATTTTTGTACCAATATATATATATATATATATATATATATATATATATATATATATATATATATATATATATATATATATATATATATATATATATATATATACATATATATATATATATATATATATATATATAGATGACAGCTAGAGACTGAGTGTGAACGAATGTGGCCTTTGTTGTCTTTTCCTAGCGCTACCTTGCGCACATGCGGGAGGGGTTGTCATTTCATGTGTGGCGAGGTGGCGGCGAGAGTGAATAAAGGCAGCAAGTATTAATTATGTTCATTTTATATATGTATATGTCTGTGTGTGTATATACATGTATACATTGAGATATATAGGTATGTATATGTGCGTGTGTGGACGTGTATGTATATACATGTGTATGTGGGTGGGTTGGGCCATTCTTTCGTCTGTTTCCTTGGGCTACCTCGCAAACGCGGGAGACAGCGACAAAGTACAATAGATGAAATAAATATATATATATATATATATATATATATATATATATATATATATATATATATATATATATATATACCATAGAATACAAACATTACAGCTGGATGATATGTGGGGACTTCAAAGTGATCGGCCTGCTGATGGTAATGCAGTCAGGATTCACAAAACACTGGTATTTTTTATGCCTATGAGATAGTCGAGCAACTTCCAGGCACTGTATGGAGTCGAACTGGCCTCAACGAAGATCACTTTAGCCAGAAATTTCGAATGTCCAAGGTAAGCCTATGGTTGATCCACAAAATGTTCTTCCTCTGCTCCACATAAAGCTTGGTCTCATGAAGCAATTCGTGAATACACTAGCCAAAAGAAATTCTAAAGGAATCGAGTATGTGCTGGAAAAAATTCCGAAGATTACTGAGGCCAAGTTGAAAGAAGGCATCTTCGTCGGTCCGAAGATGAAGTAACTCCTGAAAGACCACAGTTTCAGCTCTCATCTCGATGACTTGGAGCTGGAGGCCCGGGACTCTTTCGGCTGGCTATGTGATAATTTCTTGGGAAGCGTAAGATCTCCGGATTTTGGAGGCTGCGTGAAAAGACTTCCGAAATCCTATAATTCTTTGGGATGTAGGATGTCGCTCATGGTGCATTTCCTCCATTCACATTTGGACTTCTTTTGCCGAGAACAATGGAGCAGTGTCTGACGAACAATGTGAGCGCTTCCATTAAGACAGCAGCGCGATGGAGCATCGATACAAAGGTTTCTGGAATGAAGGTATGCTTGCAGATTATTGCTGGATGTTATACAGGGACAAGCCTGAGTCAGAACACCATAGGAAGTCCAAAGCTCATCGCTTTTAGCTTGTGAAGATCGCCATAAAAGGTTAACAGTTCCATGTTTTTAGTTTCTCCTTCTGGATTGTATCATCTCTGCATTCCTTTTACCTAAGAATCCTGAATTTCTGCAAAAAATGTTTGAATTGTACAAATCTTATCATTTTACTTCCGCCCATGCATCATGTAGCTGCAGGTGAACTGAAAATACATGGGTCTGTAGAAAGAAATGACACGTGTTGTGATGAAAAGGATGAAAACTTCGTAATCTGCATCGGAAATAGGTATAGAAAAGCTACAGTGCATGCCTGTTGAAACAAAAAGGCCAGTTTTGTTGACCAGTGTAATTATCATTTTTTTCAATCATGCTCTTGCCTTCACAGAGGCATCATCAGGAATCTATAAAAAAGAGAAAACAGTGCGTCACTAAAGTTGGATATGAAATGTAAAATGCAAACAAAATGTATATAAGAAACGCACTCAGAAAAGTCCACAGTACGCACATAGCACACAAAAATTAAGGAAAAACATTAAAACCGATACACATTATATATCATGAAGAGTAGTATGAGGTGCAACCCAAATACAAAATTTGGAAAAAGATAGAGACACCTTACAGTTGAGGAGACACAGAAAAACATTAATCGAGATAGGAATACATATATATATATATAAATATATATATATATATATATATATACATACAAACCTCCAACAGCCAGGATCGAACCCGGGACCCCTGTGCAAGAGGCAGACATGCTAACCGCTAGGCTATGGGACTGTATAATAGGAAACAACTATTCGAAATACTAAGAACTCGAATACCCTTCGTATTCGAGTACTTAGTATTCGAGTACTTAGTATTTCGAATGGAGAAAAAGTGGAGGAAGTGAAGTGTTTTAGATATCTGGGAGTGGATCTGGCAGCGGATGGAACCATGGAAGCGGAAGTGAATCATAGGGTGGGGAGGGGGCGAAAGTTCTAGGAGCGTTGAAGAATGTGTGGAAGTCGAGAACATTATCTCGGAAAGCAGAAATGGGTATTTTTGAAGGAACAGTGGTTCCAACAATGTTTTATGTTTGTGAAGCGTGGGCTATGGATAGAGTTGTGCGGAGGAGGGTGGATGTGCTGGAAATGTGATGTTTGAGGACAATATGTGGTGTGAGGTGGTTTGATCGAGTAAGTAATGTAAGGGTAAGAGAGATGTGTGGTTATAGAGAGAGGATGGTTGAGAGAGCAGAAGAGGGTGTTTTGAAATTGTTTGGTCACATGGAGAGAATGAGTGAGGAAAGATTGACCAAGAGATATATGTGCCAGAGGTGGAGGGAACGAGAAGTGGGAGACCCAATAGGAGGTGGAAAGATGGAGTGAAAAAGATTTTGAGTGATCGGGGCCTGAACATGCAGGAGGGTGAAAGACGTGTAACGAACAGAGTGAATTGGAGCGATGTGGTATATCGGGGTCGACGTGCTGTCAATGGATTGAACCAGGGCATGTGAAGCGTCTGGGTTAAACCATGGAAAGTTCTGTGGGGCCTGGATGTGGAAAGCGAGCTGTGGTTTCGGTGCATTATTACATGACAGCTAGAGACTGAGTGTGAACGAATGTGGCCTTTGTTGTCTTCTAGCGCTACCTCGCGCACATGAGGAGGAAGGGGGTTGTTATTTCATGTGTGGCGGGATGGCGATGGGAATGAATATAGGCAGACAGTATGTATTATGTCCATGTGTATATATGTATATTTTTCTGTGTGTAAATATACGTTGAGATGTATAGGTATGTATATTTGCGTGTGTGGACGTGTATGTATGTACTTGTGTGTGTGGGTGGGTTGGGCCGCTCTTTCGTCTGTTTCCTTGCGCTACCTTGCTAACGCGGGAGACAGTGACAAAGCAAAATAACATATAATGATAATAGATATATATGTGTGTGTGTGTGTATGTTTGTATGTGGGTGTGTGTGTGTGTATGTGTGTGTGTGTGTGTGTGTGTGTGTGTGTGTGTGTGTGTTAATTACTCATTATGACAACTGTGTGGATTGCGATGGTGTGTAAACACAGGGGAGAGCTTCTCCCTGTGTTTACTCACCATTCCAGTTCAGGGGAAGTGATAACAGGTAGTGAAGTGTAGAGCAGATTGAGTATTTTGAAGGACTGTTGAATGCATTTTATAATAGAAGGGTAGATGTATGGTGTTTGAGTCGGGTTGGTTTGCAAAGTGAGTCAGGAAGAGTGGTTTGGTGAAGAGAGAGGAGATGGTGAAAGCCTTATTCAAGATGAAACGTGGCAAAGAGGCTGAAGTGGATAGTATTGTTACTGAGTTTATTTGAAATGGGGATGACAGTGTTATCGACTTGTTTGTTAGGATTTTCAACGTTTGTATGGATCTTGATGAAGTGCCTAAAGATTGGTAGATGCATATATAGAGAGCTAATTTTAGAAGGCAAGGGGGATAAAGGTGAGTGTTCAATCTGCAGAGATATATGTTTGTTGAGTAAACCTAATAATTTGTATGGGAGGGTATTGACTGAGAGGGTTAAAGCATATACACACCATAAGATTGGGAGGAGTAGTGTGAATTCAAAAGTGGCAGAGGGTGTGTGGATCAGGTGTTTGTTTTAGAAATACATGTGAGAGATAATTCAAGAAAGACAGATGGGTTTGTATATGATATTCATTGACTCGGAGAAAACATTTGAGAGGGTTGATAGACATGGCTTGTAGAAGATCTTCAGAATATGCAGTGTGGGAGAAAAGTTAATAGAAGCAATGAAAGTCTATTATTAAGGGAGTAATGCATATGCACACGTAGGAAGAGAAGAGAATGAACGTTTTCGGGTGAAGGTTGGTCTGCGCCAAGGGGGTGTGATGTCACCATGGTTGTCTAATTTGTTTATGGGTGGGGTGGTGAGGGTGGTAAATGCAAAGGTCTTGGAGAGAGGGGCGAGCATGCAGATTATTGAGATGAGAGAGCCTGCCTGGGTATTGAGTCAGTTGTTGTTTACTGATGGTATTGTAGTGGTGGCTGATTCGAGTGAGAAATTGTAGAAGGTGGCGACTGAGTCTAGAAGAGTGTGTAAAAGGAGAAAGTTGAGAGTAAATGTGAATAAGAATAAGGTTATTAGGTTCAGCAGGGTTCAGGGACAGGAAATTTGGGAGGTAAGTTTAAATGGAGAAACATTGGTGGAAGTGAATTGTTTTACATACCTGAGAGTGGACATGGACAGCAAATGGAACCATGAAAGAAGTAGTGAGTAATTTGGTGGGGGAGGGGGCGAAGGTTTTAGGAGCACTGAAAAATGTGTGTAAAGAGGGAATGTTATTTGGGAGGGGAAAAATGGGTATGTTTGAAGTAATAATAGTCCCAGCAATACAATATGGATGCGAGGTATGGGCTATAGATAAGACTGTGAGGAGGAGGGTGGATGTGTTGGAAATGAGATGTCTGAGGACAACATGTGGTGTGAGGTGGTTTCATGGATTAAGTAATGAAAGGGCAAGAGAGATGTGAGGTAATAAAATGAGTTTGGTTGAGAGACCTGAAGAGGATGTGTTGAAATGGTTTGTACATATAGAGAGAATGAATGAGCAAAGGTGTATCGGTTAGGGTTCCTAATCATGACGCATTGAAGGGCCGCCCAGGATTGAGCGAATAGGTTCGAATCCTGTTCGTAGAAGTCGGTCTACAGTCAAGCCAGGGGTTTATGCACGCCTAAGGTTGGTCGATAGAAACCTATTTTGTTAAAGGCTAGAATATTTATATATATATATATATATATATATATATATATATATATATATATATATATATATATATATATATATATATATATATATATATATATAGAGAGAGAGAGAGAGAGAGAGAGAGAGAGAGAGAGAGAGAGAGAGAGAGAGAGAGAGAGAGAGGTGGGGGCAGAGTGGGGGGGGATGAAGTCGATGGAAATAAAAACGAACGATGACGAAAATAAAATCCTTTTTCCACTAAGCCATTGAAAGGTACCAGCTGGATGGTGATGCTGGCCTGACTCCCGGAAGAGTCCGTGTGACAAGACCTAAAAAAAAAAGAGAGAAAAAGTCATAATTCACAATGAATGAGGTAAAACAGGGACGTAAAAATCTAAGCTATGTTGCCAACTTCCTGCCAGAAAAAAAAGATTCTATTGCCATAAAAGAATTATAAAAAAGGATAATGACTGTATCTATATAGGCGAAAAATCTAACGCCATACTAACGCATCACCCAAAATTCGACGTCTTAAGAAAGATAGAAATTAGAGGGGAAAAAATCATAAATTTCTCTCATAGTGAAGTGTGAACGAAATAGAAGAGTATTTCATGATCGATGCTGACAGCTTCCCTGGATTTTTGTTATCCCTTTGCTGATTCTTTGACTCAGCAGAACACAGAGCCCTTCTCAGGCTGACCCTTCATCGCCCTCTTGTTCGTGACAGGAGACAGCAACAGCAGCAGCCACCACCACCACCATCAAGAACTAGCCGACAACTGCGCATTTTGCTGAGTTCGTCATCTGAGGAGCCTTATGGCTCACTACCAGTCAAGGGGAGCCTTAGGCTCACTACCAGTCAAGGGGAGCCTTATGGATATTTGTCGTGATGATCTTGGGTAGTGGCCAGGGGATGGGTGATGAGTCTGAAAATATAAGACAGATATGAAGATCAGGATGGGTAATGAGGGTTTAGGGGTCGTGGCAAGCCTCCACTCTGGATGCTGAGAGTAAGACTCATTGACAGTGTTAAGGCTCCACATGGATGGCTCGAGGAAAGAGTCTAGGTAAACGACTCAGGAGTCATGATGAGGCTCAAGGATGACAGTTTTCATTGGTCGTAATAGTTGATTAACCTTACTGGATTTTATTGTGTCATAGCAGCATTTTGACGACACGTTTCCTTACCTATAGTATAAAGCATTCACAGTGTTTACATTCATTTCCGAATGTATTTCCTTTTACTGACACGAGGTAACTTATTGTCCTGAGGCGCGGCACAAGCGATTTATTGACTGTTGTTTTCTAGAACGTTCCTTCGCCAAAGTACAGTAATGGGAGAGTATGTTCACATTTGAATTCAAAAAAGGACTTTTTCTAAAGTGATAAAAAAAAAAAAGAAATACATTCATTATGTCAGACAAAATAACTAATTTTTTCTGTGGGAGAAGCTACTGAAATTTTAATGAAGTTCTGAGCAACAACAATGGTAAGCTTCATATGTCTCGTTCTTTTTCATAAAGTAGCCGACACGACAAGGGCTGAGGTATGGCCTAGTGATTCTAGAATCTTTGTTGGTTATAGAGGTAAAACGTATTGTCAAATTACAGACGATATAAGATGATGAATCAGCACCTTAGGTGTTTGTAGACCAAACTCTTAAAAGCGAGAAGTTATAGGAAGAGGATTAAGACTAAAGAAAGAAGAGGTGGACAGATCTCTTTATCTAGGAAGATTGTAAGCGGTTACAGCAATGTTATATGGTTGCGAGGCATGGGTTATAGATAGAGTTGTGCGGAGGAGGGTGGATGTGTTGGAAATGAAATGTTTGAGGACAATATGTGGTGTGAGGTGGTTTGATCGAGTGAGTAATGAAAGGGTAAGAGAGATGTGTGGTAATAAAAAGAGTGTGGTTGAGAGAGCAGAAGAGGGTGTTTTGAAATAGTTTGGACAAATGGAGAGTATGAATGAGGAAAGATTGACAAAGAAGATATGTATGTCAGATGTGGGGGAAGAAGGAGAAGCGGGAGACCAAATTAGAGGTGGAAGGATGGAATGAAAAGGATTTTGAGCGATCGGGGCTTGAACATGCAGGAAGGTGAAAGGCGTGCAAGGAATAGAGTGGACGTGCTGTCAATGGATTGAACCAGGGCATGTGAAGCGTCTGAGATAGACCACGGAAAGGTCTATGAGGCGTGGATGTGGAAAGGTAGCTGTGGTTTCGATGGATTACACATGACAGCTAGAGACTGAGTGTGGATGAATATGGCCTTTTTTTGCCTGTTCCTGGCGCTGCCTCGCTTGTGGGGGGTTATGCTATTTCATGTGTGGTGGGATGGCGACGGAAATGGATGAAGGCAGTAAGTATGGATATGTACACGTGTAAATATGTATGTCTGTGTATGTATATGTATGTATACGTTGAAATGCATATGCATGTATATGTGCGTGTGTGGGCGTTTAAGTATATACATGAGTGTGTGGGTGGGTTAGGCAATTCTTCTATTTCCTTGAGCTATCTCGCTAACGCGGGAGACGGCGATTAATTATAATAATAAAAAAGAGTAAGATTTGTAAACAATTCACCTTCTTGTCCACATAATAAGTTTATGATACGCTCGTTGTCTGTCTTAGACAATCGCATGTTTACCAAATGGTGTCCTAGCTACGTCTCTTCGTTGTATATCAACCGACTGTTATTTCTCTCTTGTGTATCCCGTGATGATTTGATTATTCCATGAAAGTGCGCTTGGGAACTTATCTTGTTTCATTTTCCCCGTGGACTCATAGGAATATATATATATATATACATATATATATATATATATATATATATATATATATATATATATATATATATATATATATATATATATATATTTTTTTTTTTTTTTCATAATATTCGCCATTTCCTGCGTTAGCGAGGTAGCGTTAAGAACAGAGGACTGAGCCTTTGAGGCTGCCTCCTCTGTTCCTTCTTTAGGAAAACTAAAAACGAGAGGGGAGGATTTCCAGCCCCCGTTACCTTCCCTTTTAGTCGCCTTCTACGACACGCAGGGAATACGTGGGAAGTATTCTTTCTTCCCTATCCCCATATATATATATATATATATATATATATATATATATATATATATATATATATATATATATATATATATATATATATATATATAGGGTGTTTTGGTCGAGGTGGTGTGCAAAGTGAGAGGGTTAGGGAAAATGATTTGGTAAACAGAGAAGAGGTAGTAAAAGCTTTGCGGAAGATGAAAGCCGGCAAGGCAGCAGGTTTGGATGGTATTGCAGTGGAATTTATTAAAAAAGGGGGTGACTGTATTGTTGACTGGTTGGTAAGGTTATTTAATGTATGTATGACTCATGGTGAGGTGCCTGAGGATTGGCGGAATGCGTGCATAGTGCCATTGTACAAAGGCAAAGGGGATAAGAGTGAGTGCTCAAATTACAGAGGTATAAGTTTGTTGAGTATTCCTGGTAAATTATATGGGAGGGTATTGATCGAGAGGGTGAAGGCATGTACAGAGCATCAGATTGGGGAAGAGCAGTGCGGTTTCAGAAGTGGTAGAGGATGTGTGGATCAGGTGTTTGCTTTGAAGAATGTATGTGAGAAATACTTAGAAAAGCAAATGGATTTGTATGTAGCATTTATGGATCTGGAGAAGGCATATGATAGAGTTGATAGAGATGCTCTGTGGAAGGTATTAAGAATATATGGTGTGGGAGGCAAGTTGTTAGAAGCAGTGAAAAGTTTTTATCGAGGATGTAAGGCATGTGTACGTGTAGGAAGAGAGGAAAGTGATTGGTTCTCAGTGAATGTAGGTTTGCGGCAGGGGTGTGTGATGTCTCCATGGTTGTTTAATTTGTTTATGGATGGGGTTGTAAGGGAGGTAAATGCAAGAGTCCTGGAAAGAGGGGCAAGTATGAAGTCTGTTGGGGATGAGAGAGCTTGGAAGTGAGTCAGTTGTTGTTCGATGTGTGGTGGGATGGCGATGGAATGGATGAAGGCAGAAGATGGTTGACGTGATAGTATGTTGGTATGTGTAATGTAGTATAGTTGAGAAATGATATGCATGGTATATGTGCGTGGTGGGCGTCAAGTTACAATTGGAGTGTGTGGGTGGGTAAGGCAATTTTCTATTTCGATTGAGCTGACCTCGCTAAGTCGGGGACGGGCGATTAATTCTACTAATAAAAAGAGTAAGATTTGTAAACGAAATGTACCTTAATTGGGTTCCAACAATGTTTATGTACGCCGTTGTCTGTCTTGGCAACGATGATTCTGAAATGGTGTCTAGCTACGTCTGTTCGTGTGTTATATCGAGTAGTTATTTCTCTATGTGTATCCGTGATGATTTGAAATTCATGAAAGGCGTTGGGAACTATTGTGTTTGATGTTTGTGGCACATGAGAGAATGATGAAAATTTGATATATGATATATATTGTATATAATGAGAAAGATGAACATATTTTGGTTTATAATATTGGTATTTCCTGCGTAGCGAGGTAGCGTTAAGGACAGAGGATAAGTGAGGCTGCCTCATTGTTCCTTCTTTCAGGAATTTGAATAAGGAGGGAGGCTGGTTCCAACCACGTTACCTTCTTTTAGTCGCTTTACGACACGCAGGGATGTGGGAGTTATTCTTTCGTCTCCTGCATCCCGCAATAATAAGTATAAAAAAAATATAATATATATATAAAAAAATATATATATATATATATATATATATATATATATATATATATATATATATATATATATATAATCCCTGGGGATAGGGGAGAAAGAATACTTCCCACGTATTCCCTGCGTGTCGTAAAGGCGACTAAAAGGGGAGGGAGCGGGGGGCTGGAAATCCTCCCCTCTCATTATTTTTTTTTTTTTTTCCAAAAGAAGGAATAGAGAAGGGGGCCAGGTGAGGATATTCCCTTAAAGGCCCAGTTCTCTGTTCTTAACGCTACCTCGCTAACGCGGGAAATGGCGAATAGTTTGAAAGAAAAGAATATTATATATATATATATATATATATATATATATATATATATATATATATATATATATATATATATATATATTTACCAAATGGCGTCCTAGCTTCGTCTCTTCGATGTATATCAACTGACTGTTATATTCCTCTCTTGTGTCTCCCCTGATGATGTGATTATTACACGAAAGTGCACTTGGGAACTTTTCGTGTTTCATTTTTCCCCGTGGACTCGTAGGAATATCTTGATCACGCGCAAAATTGTGATCCTTTCCAATATATATATATATGTATATATATATATATATATATATATATATATATATATATATATATATATATATATATATAGATAGATAGATAGATAGATAGATAGATAGATATATGTATATGAACGAATGGGGCCTTTGTTGTCTTTTCCTAGCGCTACCTCCACACATGAGGGGGAGGGGGTTGTTATTTCATGTGTGGCGGGGTGGCGGGAGGAATGAATAAAGGCAGACTGTGAATTATGTACATGTGTATATATGTATAAGTCTGTGTGTGTATATATATGTATACGTTGAGATGTATAGGTATGTATATGTGCGTGTGTGGACGTATATGTATATACATGTGTATGTGGGTGGGTTGGGCCATTCTTTCGTCGTTTCCTTGGATTTGTTGTTGATTTTGTTGCTGTTAGATTCGCCAGGGTTGAGCCTAGCACCGGGGAAGCTTTGTGTTTTAACCCGCGCGTCTTCTGCTGGTCTTGAGGACAGGAGAGACACTAGCCCACCAAGGCCCAGCTGGGACCTGTGCATTATAACTCATCAAGGAGGCTGACTAATCAGCCAAGCCACATATTCCCCGCTCCGACACTACACGCACGACCATCAGGTCCCTGTAATGGCTCTTGGCTGTCCATCCCTCAGGAGGTTCAGGTTTTATCCGACGTGGAGCATGGGTCTCAGTAATTGGCCAGGCTCCCAGCAGCTTGGCTTAATAAGATCTTCCTTCATCTATCTAGACTAGTCATTACCTACACTATGTGGTACGTCATATAACTTCAGGATCGAGCAGCACAACCCTTGTTCCACTTCAAGCCTAAAGACAGACTCAATGACGTTGTGGAAAGAATAGTCATTACTGTGTAGCCGACCTCAGGATTTAGGTCATTATTTGTGGTTCATTATCTTGACAAGTTCGATGGTAATGTGACGTCGTATCGCCAGTGTAAACAAGGTAGGCACGTTAGGTCATCCACCAGGAGTATGTTGAAGACAGAGCCGACGAGGAAGTCATTTTTCAACGAAGACAGATAGTTCAAGCGAGAAGACAATTATGTGCTCTAACTTCGTCTTCTCGAAAGGGAAAGTTTTACAATAGGCCTACTTTAGAAATGCCAATTCCTCTGCCATCTACATGAGATATGCGAGAAGTTGCTTTTATCCTGTATATATTTCAACACTTCATCATCAGAGATATCTAAATATGGATTATTTCACCCACCTATATCATTGAATAATTGCAAAGGTTAAAGTCTACCAGGAATATAGAACGAGACATTAATGGTGTATTTGACGTATTGTATTTCATTCTATTGTAGAATGGTGGTTCGTTAGATTCATGTAAGGGATTATTAATAAGTATCAAAGAGTAATGTTGTGAGGCAGGAAGTAATAAGACCATTTTAAAGTATTCATATGAACAAGGCTACTGTAGATATGGTCACTATGGGAGATCACCTAGGGCTGCTGTAGGTATGGTCACTGTGGTAGATCACCTAGGGCTGCCGTAGATATGGTGACTGTGGTAGATTACCTAGGGCTGCTGTAGATATGGTTACTGTGGTAGATTACCTAGGGCTGCTGTAGGTATGGTCACTGTGGTAGATCACCTAGGGCTGCTGTAGGTATGGTCACGTCACTAGACCAACAATATGATATTGAATAAACTTAGAGCACGACGTGAAATCCCTTTAGGAACGATGGTACACAGGTCAGAGGTCATGATATCGAAAGGTCATGCTGCTGGCTGTATGGGTCTTACCGTCTATCTTAGGGATCAAAGGTTATGGTGTGTTTGTGTGTGTGTGTGTGTGTGTGTGTGTGTGTGTGTGTGTAAAGCAATCTGTATCTCCCCTTTCGTTTCCAAATAGGCAAATATTACACGATATTCAAAGGAAAAGTCTAAATGACAGACACTGAGTATGTCTCACTCCAGAACTACAAGTCTGAACACATTACCGCATTATACGCTCCCGTGGCGTAACGGTTAGCGTTCCTGACCGTGGCGCATTCATGGGCCGCTCAGGGTCGAAGGCACTGGTTCGAATCCTGGCTGCGGCAGTCGGTCCACAGTTAACCTAGCTGTTGATCCACCCCTAGGGGAAGGTCGATAAAATGGGAACCTGGCTCTGGCTAAGGTATATTCTGGTGAGAAACTGCAGAAGCTGGTGACTGAGTTTGGTAAAGTGTGTGAAAGAAGAAAGCTGAAAATGAATATGAATAATAGCAAGGTTATTAGGTACAGTAGGGTTGAGGGACAAGTCAATTGGGAGGTAAGTTTGAATGAAGAAAAACTGGAGGAAGTGAAGTGTTTTAGATATCTAGGAGTGAATTTGGCAGCGGATGGAACCATGGAAGCGGAAGTGAATCATAGAGTGGGGGAGGGGGCGAAAGTTCTGGGAGCGTTGAAAAATGTGTGGAAGTCGAGAATGTTATCTTAGAAAGCCAAAATGGATATATTTGAAGGAATAGTGGTTCTAACAATGTTATATGGTTGCGAGGCGTGGGCTATAGATGGAGTTGTGCGGAGGAGGGTGGATGTGCTGGAAATGAGATGTTTGAGGACAATATGTGGTGTGAGTTGGTTTGATTGAGTAAGTAATAATAGGGTAAGAGAGATGTGTGGTGATAAAGAGTGTGGTTGAGAGAGCAGAAGAGGGTGTTTTGAAATGGTTTGGTCACATGGAGAGAATGAGTGAGGAAAGATTGGCAAAGAAGATACATGTGTCAGAGGTAGAAGGAACGAGGAGAAGTGGAGACCAAATTGGAGGTGGAAAGATGGAGTGAAAAAGATTTTGTGTGATCGGGGCCTGAACATGCAGGAGGGTGAAAGGCGTACAAGGAATAGAGTGAATTGGAACGATGTGGTATATCGGTTTCGACTTGCTGTCAATGGATTGAACCAGGGCGTGTGAAGCGTCTGGGGTAAACCATTGAAAGTTCCGTGGGGCCTGGATGTGGAAAGGGATCTGTGGTTTCGGTGCGTAATACATGACAGCTAGAGTGTGAACGAATATGGCCTTTGTTGTCTTTTCCTAGCACTACCTCGCGCACATGCGGGGGGAGGGGGTTGTCATTTCATGTGTGGCGGGGTGGCGATAGGAATGAATAAGGGTAGACAGTGTGAATCATACATATGTGTATATATGTATATGTCTGTGTGTGTATATATATGTATACGTTGAGATGTATAAGTATGTATATGTGCGTGTGTGGACGTGTATGTATATACATGTGTATGTGGGTGGGTTGGGATATTGTTTCGTCTGTGTCCTTGCGCTACCTCGCTAACGCGAGAGACAGCGACAAAGTATAATAAAATAATATATATATATATATATATATACATATATATATATATATATATATATATATATATATATATATATATGTATATATATATATATTTTTTTTTTAAACTATTCGCCATTTTCCGCGTTAGCGAGGTAGCGTTAAGAACAGAGGACTGGACCTTTTTTGCAATATCCTCACCTGGCCCCCTCTGTTCCTTCTTTTGGAAAAAAAGGAAAACAAAAAAAAACAAAGAGGGGAGGATTTCCAGCCCCCCGCTCCCTCCCCTTTTAGTCGCCTTCTACGACACGCAGGGAATACGTGGGAAGTCTTCTTAATCCCCTATCCCCAGGGATAATATTTATATATATATATATATATATATATATATATATATATATATATATATATATATATATATATGCGTTAATGAAATGGCCTTGACTAGGAACTCAGTTGCCCGTACCGTCTCAGCTAACCAAAAAAAAAAGAAAATCTCAAACATCTGATTTCCTACGAAGTATAATTCACTTTCAGTCGTCCGTAAATTGCTCTTATAGCATTTCTACCGCACCTGACAAAAGAAGTGGGCTCGTTTTTTATTGACATTTACGGAGCTATTCAAAGTCTTGTGTTGTCGACACATGCTTCTGAAAACACCAATTCATCTCTCCGCATTCTTTCATATCATTAGGACGACATATTGTAGGAAATAAAGACGGTAACCTACTAAAGCGTTGTACTGTAAGATGATAATATCTTACTCTTATTCAAAGCTAAAAAGAAGTTATTCAGTTCTTGGATTCTATGAATTCTCAACACCAAACGGTTTTTTTGGCTCTGGAAGTGAAAGAAGAATTATTATCGTTAGCACAGGTAAAGTAAATGTTAGAACAAGTATAGAAAATGATAGCACAGGTAGAGGAAGTGTTAGAACAGGTAAAGGAACTGTTAGTACAGGTAAAAGAAATATTAGTACAGGTAAAGGAAATATTAGAACACGTAGAGATGTTAGAAAAGGTAGAGGAGATGTTAGAACAGGTATAGGAAATATTAGAATAAGTAGAGGAAATGTTAGATTCCCAACATCTATGCACAGAAAACCAACATGTACAGTTACTACTAAATATGTAAAGTCACTACTAGAAGATCTGATTCATTATTACCAAACCTAGTTTTCCTTCGACAAACAGTACAAGGAAGAAATATTGAAGGGTAGATTAATAAACTTTTAATCATATCTTATGGGAAAGATTGCTTTCCGTTAAGTAGGTGTATTCTCAGGACCCTGAATAAACATTTCCATTAAGAAAGAACAGAATTATGTTGTACTTAAAAGACAGGAACTATGAAAAGGTCTCACATCCTGCCACAGTCCATCAATTTCTTACTTGGTAGTTTACAACTTTTGTAATCGTAGATACAACAGAGCTAATATAAAACCAGTATTGATTAATACCATTTTTTATCATGTTTAGAAATAGGATCACGGTATCTTTCTTTTCTTCCTGCTAATGGTAAAGACAAAACATGCACCAGTCGAAAAGGCTCATCGGAAGAGAGAGAAAGAAAATGGAAATTATTGGAAAAGATAAAAGAAGGAAGAGACCAAGATCTTAGCTGCTCGAGTAGAGGAAATATCATGGTGGTCAGCTCCCCAGAGGCTGATCTACACACAGACACTGTGGGCAGAAGCAGCCAGGGAAGTGTCTCCCCGTGTGGGAGCGGACATTGGCTAAGACAATGCCCATAGAACAAAGAGAGAGCGGAAGGTTGCAGTGTACAGAGAGGGAAGGCTGACGAGAGATGACGCCAGGAGAATTAGTGAGGCAGAAGGATTTTGATTCCACTTTGGTGAACAGAGAGATAGAGGACGTACCCCGTTGATTAAGACGATGTGGAACTCCTGTAGATATGTAATAGCTTTTCACAATATATGTAATTATGGGAACCAGTACAATACTGGCAGCTTCTGGGAAGTGGATATTATGATGTTGATTATGAAGGGTTTCCAAGATTAACAAAAGAATATGATTATGTAAGATATGTTCATATTGTTACAAGGCTGAATGATTGTGTTTGAAATAGAACAGAATGAAATGAATCGGTCTTATAGCGAGATTTAGGGAGGAGATGTGTTTTAGTAACACTGAATTTAACTAGGTTACTCTTTCCCCATCCAGAGATGCTGCACAGGTCAAAACTGAGGGAGGAAACTCGATCAATGCGAAATAGGTAACAAGAACTGAGAAAGAAATGTGGAAAAGTGAGGTGAAGTGTGCAAAGTGGAATCATCAGCATAAGATTGAAGAGAGTGAAAAACAGGAGAGAGATCAATTACAGACGAAAGAGAAAGAACGTAAGCGATAGGACAGAACCCTAAGGAACACCACTGTAGATAAGACGGGAGCGGGAAGTCGCTCCATCAACATTATTGCAATTGAAAGGTCAGAGAGAGAAACTAATTATCTGGGAACAGCTTTGGAGATTTCAAGGGCAACAAAAAAGTTTCACAAAAAAATCCCTAAAAAGGAAGACCAGATGTGGGAAAGATCAGGAAGAAAGTAATGGGATTCGAAGTGTTTGAGAAAGTGAAACCTTTTAAGAAAGAATTTGTAGATATAAGTTAGAATAATGGAGCGATAATAGATGGGTTAGAGTGATTTTCTGAGGGGGATGGGATGAACACGCTAACCTCTAAGAGTAAGGATAAACTTTTGAAATGATGCTAAATGGGTGAACAAGGAACGGAGGCACACTATTTCAGGACTCAGGGCATCTGAAGCTGAAAGAGTCTTCGGAAGATTTTGAGCGAGAAAATATCGTATATGGCATAAGTTCATTGGGAAGAGATGGGGGCAGAATACTAAAGCCAGAATCATATAGAAATGAGTTTGAAGAAAATCAGGTACTTTAGAAGAGCAGTGATGATCAGCAGCAGCACATGTAGGTGGCAAGGCCAACAGATGAGGGAGGCTGCTTGTCATCTTAACCACTTCGTAATAGAACGCATTGTACCTGTGGTCGGTCAAACATATCCAGTTTACTGAGCCATGGAGTAGTAGAGTATGAATTCTCCTCCAGCTTGAGCAGTCTATTTGTGAGTTGTAGTCGGGGGTTATTGAAGGCCTTTGCCACTTGTTTCTCGTGTTTCATCCCCTTCAAAGCACTGAATGCTTTTTTATTTTCTTCATCGGTATGTAGCTGACCTTTTGCTTCCTGGATGATCTGATGGCAAGGAAAAACTTCCACTGGGCTTTGCTCGTGCACGGATTCCGCAGAAACACACTGGAATATAGTAGAGTCTAGGCCACAAGTATCGTGAATAAACCTACGTCAGATTCCAACAGGACGAATGAATGCCCTTCATCAGTAGGGCTGAAGCCGCGGGAATAATCCCGCTAGTGTCCACAGACTGCTTGTCTTGCCTCTGTCTGAGATAACGGTTCGATCGGGCGTCCTGTGTTCCCTCCATTTCTAAGCAAACTTTCTTGAGCGGCTGTTGTCAAGAGATTACTGATGTCTTTCCAGTTTTGATTTGTTGTTTGTCGGCGGTCCAGAATCTTCGAAGTCGGACACCATGGTTGTGTTTGGCACATAGTTGTACTTCACGTATTGCATGCACGTAGCCTACAATCACATATTTGTGCATAGGTCGAGCTGGACGAGGCTACACAATAGAATGGAGAAGATTACATTCGTCCAAGACGTAAGGGATATCCTGCGGTAAATCCGCTTCATCAGAGACTTTGTGGGCTGATTCATGGAAACTTTATCGAAATGGGGTGAGTTCTGGGCGCTTGGGTACAAGTTCATACTTAAGGAGCGTAGCCATATCGGACATTTAATCTAATATTGACAGGATGCAGTCGAGCATATGCTATGGGTATCTTAAAACCTCCTTGCCATGTATTCTGAATACATTTGTCATAGATGCAATTGACTTTACTTCCTTCTTGCGTTGCAGTTTCACGTTTACAAATACCTGATGTATTGTATCTTCCTGATGATACCTCCGCTCATTGCTTCATCACAGTTCAGTGACTCGTCAGTGATCATCCCTCTAGATAAAGAGTCATATATCCTTGGTTGTATGGATGCAAGTGGTGAGCATTTATTCAAACACTCAGGGAAACGATCAAAGCTGACGTTGTCCTTTGTCGTGTTGGCCTAAGCTCCTTGTGTTGTTCCAGTAAGGAAAGGGGTCTGTCAAGCCCTTGATCAGGTGTGATCAATGATCATGTAGGATATTGACAATGATGCACTCACGGTGTTGCAAGGCATTGCCAGTCCCTTACCTGCCATATGTCCAGTTGCCCCATGGTAAGAAAACAGCAAGTGAATCCCACTGAGACTCAAGATTACATTGCCAAGGGCCTGTGTTGAGGAGGTTGATGCAACAATTCCTGATGCCTCCTTTACGTATACTGGCTGATCAAAAGAGATGATACGTGATGCGTGGCCTTTTCTCTTGCATTCTTTCACTGCAAATTGCAGGGTTTTATAAAACGTTGCTGGGCTTAGTCGGGTCAAGGTTTATATAAGAAAAAGTCATCTACAGCTTTGGTTAAATAAGCTGCATCATTTTCTGCATGAAGTCTGCCTATAAAGGTTCTGGTGGTATATCCTGGCTCCCCTCCATTGTTCATGATGAGGTAGATTTACTACAGGACATCACATGCGTCTTGGACAAAGATTAGATTCGCCCTACTGTTGTGTGGCCTCTGTCCAGCGACCTATACACATTGTCTGGGATTGTTACGTGCAGTAGTATGTGCAGACCTACTGTGGAACAGACAGAATCGTTGTGTTCGATTGCTATTGTGGACCACCAATAGACGAAATCCTAACAAAAAAAAAAGAGCCGTGAAAATCAGCATTAATCTCAAAGCAACAGGTCTTCCAGTAAGTCTCCTTGGCAGTGGAGGAGACACTGAGCGATTCATCACAGACACGGGTAAGAGAAGCAGTCAGTGATGTGCTCACTTGGATTGTTGTCATTGCTCTAGCCCTTGCTAATGATGGATATTCTGCCCACTCAGGAAGGAATAATTGACATAAAGGGTAACCTATTACCCCTTCACGCTCTCACCTGTGGTGCAACGTTAGTTTCGTAACGACAGACGAAGAAAAGAAAATATTCAGCGCTTTGAACTAGAAGGAACGCTTAAAACAAGTGGGTGAAGGCCTTCAATGACCCCATTACTACGCACAAAGACATTGTTCAGGCTGGAGAAAAATTCTCTCTGGCATTCTGTGCCTCAGCAAATGTGAAATGCTTGAAAGAGCAGAGGCGGAAGGCATTAAAAAGAAAAGACAAGCAAGACCTTTCAGCTGTCGGCCTTGCAACATGCAAGTGTCGCTGCTTCTTGTCTATAAACCTTTCGAGAGTACCAGTAAATGTATCAGTGGGTTGGCATGATAAAGTATCAATAACTCAAAACAACACCCTGCTGCTCTATACCGACAGCTTGTAGTCAGTTGCTGAAAATCAGTTCTTACAACTGTAAATCTGGTGAACAGAAGATTCCATGTTCAGCAGTATGCATTTATGTGGATCGTTCATGTTCTCGTATTACTAGAACTTGTACGAGAATCTGTGATGAGTGAGGGTCATCGATAAGAAGTTTGTAACGTTTCTTCTCTCTAATTATCTAAAATGAACTACTTTTTCTTCTTTACAATATATTGGTATATATCATATCGAGTCTTGCAATTATTTCATTGATCTTACATCAGAATCAAGATCGCAGACACTGATTGTAAAAGAGAAAAAACGTCACAAATTTGAAATGATATCTATATTATTGTCACGTATATAGTTCAAGAATTAAAGAGGAAACATCAACATTCGGACGGAGATCAGCAATAGTGACTCACAGATAGTTAGACCCGATTATGTATATACATATGTTTTCAAAGTCTAACGTATAGGATTTCTTTTCCTGTATTGCATCTTATGTTCTGACTGTTATATTCTACCAGAATGTCCTTCCACCCAATACATGAAAACATAACTCCCAAAAAATGTAGAGTGAAAATAACTCGAAGTGTTGTCTCTCGACAACGCGTAATATATATATATATATATATATATATATGTATATATATATATATATATATATATATATATATATATATATAATATATATATATATATATATATATATATATATATATATATATATATATGAAATGACAACCCCCTCCCCCCGCATGTGTGCGAGGTAGCGCTAGGAAAAGGCAACAAAGGCCACATTCGTTCACACTCAGTCTCTACCTATCATGTAATAATGCACCGAAACCTCAGCTCCCTTTCCACATCCAGGCCCCAGAGAACTTTCCAGGGTTTACCCCAGACGCTTCACATGCCCTGGTTCAATCCATTGACAGCACGTCGACCCCGGTATAACACATCCTTCCAATTCACTCTATTCCTTGCCCGCCTTTCACCATCCTACATGTTCAAGCCCCGATCACTCAAAATCTTTTTCACTCCATGTTTCCATCTCCAATTTGCTCTCCCACTTCTCCTCGTTCCCTCCACCTCTGACAAATATATCCTCTTTGTCAATCTTTCCTCACCCATTCTCTTCATGTGACCAAACCATTTCAAAACACCCTCTTCTGCTCTCTCAACCACACTCTTTTTATTACCACACATCTCTCTCTTACCCTTTCATTACTTACTCGATCAAACCACCTCACACCACATAGTGTCCTCAAACATCTCATTTCCAGCACATCCATCCTCCTGTGCACAACTCTATCTATAGCCCACGCCTCGTAACCATACAACATTGTTGGAACCACCATTCCTTCAAACATACCCATTTTTGCTTTCCGAGATAATGTTCTCGACTTCCACACATTCTTCAAGGCTCCCAGGATTTTCGCCCCATCCCCCACCGCATGATTCACTTCCGCTTCCATGGTTCCATCCGCTGCCAAATCCACTCCCAGATATCTAAAACACTTCACTTCCTCCAGTTTTTCTCCATTCAAACTTACCTCCCTAATTGACTTGACCCTCAACCCTACTGTACCTAATAACCTTGCTCTTATACACATTTACTCTCAAGCTTCTTCTTTCACACACTTAACCAAACTCAGTCACCAGCTTCTGCAGTTTCTCACATGAATCAGCCACCAGCGCTCTATCATCAGCGAACAACAACTTACTCACTTCCCAAGCTCTCTCATCCACAACGGACTGCATACTTGCCCCTCTTTCCAAAACTCTTGCATTCACCTCCCTATCAACCCCATCCATATACAAATTAAACAACCATGGAGACATCACACACCCCTGCCCCAAACCTACATTCACTGAGAACCAATCACTTTCCTCTCTTCCTACACGTACACATGCCCTCGATAAAAGCTTTTCACTGCTTCTAACAACTTCCTTCCCACATCATACATTCTTAATACCTTCCACAGAGCATCGCTATCAACTCTATCATATGCCTTCTCCAGATCCATAAATGCTACATACAAATCCATTTGCTTTTCTAAGTATTTCTTACAGACATTCTTCAAAGGAAACACCTGATCTACACTTCCTCTACCACTTCTGAAACCACACTGCTCTTCCCCAATCTGATGCTCTGTACATGCCTTCACCCTCTCAATCAATACCCTCCCATATAATTCACCAGGAATACTCAACAAAGCTTATACCTCTGTAATTTGAGCACTCACCTTTGTCCCCTTTGCCTTTGTACAATGGCACTATGCAAGCATTAAACAATCCTAAGGCACCTCACCATGAGTCATACATGCATTAAATAACCTTTCCAACCAGTCAACAATACAGTCACCCCCTTTTTTAATAAATTCCACTGCAATACCATCCAAACCCACTGCCTTGCCGGCTTTCATCTTCCGTAAAGCTTTTACTACCTCTTCTCTGTTTATCAAATCATTTTCCCTAACCCTCTCACTTTGCACACCACCTCGACCAAAACATCCTATATCTGCCACTCTATCATCAAACACATTCAACAAACCTTCAAAATACTCACTCCATCTCCTTCTCACATCACCACTACTGTTATCCCCTCCCCAGTAGCCCCCTTCACTGGAGTTCGCATTTGTTCCCTTTTCTTACGCACTTTACTTACCTCCTTCCAAAACATATTTTTATTCTCCCTTAAATTTAATGATACTCTCTCATCTGAACTCTCGTTTGCCTCTTTTTCATCTCTTGCACCTCTCTCTTGACCTCCTGCCCCTTTCTTTTATACATCTCCCATTCATTTACATTATTTCCCTTGCAAAAATCGTCCAAATGCCTCTCTCTTCTATTTCACTAATAATCTTACTTCTTCATCCCACCACTCACTACCCTTTCTAATCTGCCCACCTCCCACGCTTCTCATGCCACAAGCATCTTTTGCGCAAGCCATCACTGCTTCCCTAAATACATTTCATTCCTCCCCCACTCCCCTTACCTCCTTTGTTCTCACCTTTTTCCATTCTGAACTCAGTCTCTCCTGGTACTTCCTCACACAAGTCTCCTTCCCAAGCTCACTTACTCTCACCACTCTCTTCACCCCATCAATGTTGTATATATACAAATATATATATATATATATATATATATATATATATATATATATATATATATATATATATATATATATATATATATATATATATATATATATTTTTTTTTTTTTTTTTTTTCGCTTTGTCGCTGTCTCCCGCGTTTGCGAGGTAGCGCAAGGAAACAGACGAAGGAAATGGCCCAACCCACCCCCATACACATGTATATACGTACATCCACACACGCAAATATACATACCTACACAGTTCCATGGTTTACCCCAGACGCTTCACATGCCCTGATTCAATCGACTGACAGCACGTCAACCCCGGTATACCACATCGATCCAATTTACTCTATTCCTTGCCCTCCTTTCACCCTCCTGCATGTTCAGGCCCCGATCACACAAAATCTTTTTCACTCCATCTTTCAACCTCCAATTTGGTCTCCCACTTCTCCTCGTTCCCTCCACCTCCGACACATATATCCTCTTGGTCAATCTTTCCTCACTCATTCTCTCCATGTGCCCAAACCATTTCAAAACACCTTCTTCTGCTCTCTCAACCACGCTCTTTTTATTTCCACACATCTCTCTTACCCTTACATTACTTACTTGATCAAACCACAAACCACCTCACACCACACATTGTCCCCAAACATCTCATTTCCAGCACATCCATCCTCCTGCGCACAACTCTATCCATAGCCCATGCCTCGCAACCATACAATATTGTTGGAACCACTATTCCTTCAAACATACCCATTTTTGCTTTCCGAGATAATGTTTTCGACTTCCACACATTCTTCAATGTTCCCAGGATTTTCGCCCCCTCCCCCACTATATGATTCACTTCCGCTTCCATGGTTCCATCCGCTGCCAGATCCACTCCCAGGTATCTAAAACACTTTACTTCCTCCAGTTTTTCTCCATTCAAACTTACCTCCCAATTGACTTGACCCTCAACCCTACTGTACCTAATAACCTTGCTCTTATTCACATTTACTCTTAACTTTCTTCTTTCACACACTTTACCAAACTCAGTCACCAGCTTCTGCAGTTTCTCACACATATATATCATATATATATATATATATATATATATATATATATATATATATATATATATATATATATATATATATATATATATATATATATATATATATACATATAAGTATGAAGTCTGTTGGGGGAGAGTGGAGAGTCAGTTGCTGTTCGCTGATGATACAGCGCTGGTGGCTGATTCATGTGAGAAACTGCAGAAGCTGGTGACTGAGTTTGGTAAAGTGTGTGAAAGAAGAAAGTTAAGAGTAAATGTGAATAAGAGCAAGGTTATTAGGTACAGTAGGGTTGAGGGTCAAGTCAATTGGGAGGTGAGTTTGAATGGAGAAAAACTGGAGGAAGTGAAGTGTTTTAGATATCTGGGAGTGGATCTGTCAGCGGATGGAACCATGGAAGCGGAAGTGGATCATAGGGTGGGGGAGGGGGCGAAAATTCTGGGAGCCTTGAATAATGTGTGGAAGTCGAGAACATTATCTCGGAAAGCAAAAATGGGTATGTTTGAAGGAATAGTTGTTCCAACAATGTTGTATGGTTGCGAGGCGTGGGCTATGGATAGAGTTGTGCGCAGGAGGATGGATGTGCTGGAAATGAGATGTTTGAGGACAATGTGTGGTGTGAGGTGGTTTGATCGAGTAAGTAACGTAAGGGTAAGAGAGATGTGTGGAAATAAAAAGAGCGTGGTTGAGAGAGCAGAAGAGGGTGTTTTGAAATGGTTTGGGCACATGGAGAGAATGAGTGAGGAAAGATTGACCAAGAGGATATATGTGTCGGAGGTGGAGGGAACGAGGAGAAGAGGGAGACCAAATTGGAGGTGGAAAGATGGAGTGAAAGAGATTTTGTGTGATCGGGGCCTGAACATGCAGGAGGGTGAAAGGAGGGCAAGGAATAGAGTGAATTGGAGCGATGTGGTATACCGGGGTTGACGTGCTGTCAGTGGATTGAATCAAGGCATGTGAAGCGTCTGGGGTAAACCATGGAAAGCTGTGTAGGTATGTATATTTGCGTGTGTGGACGTATGTATATACATGTGTATGGGGGTGGGTTGGGCCATTTCTTTCGTCTGTTTCCTTGCGCTACCTCGCAAACGCGGGAGACAGCGACAAAGCAAAAAAAAAAAAAAATATATATATATATATATATATATATATATATATATATATATATATATATATATATATATATATATATATATATATATATATATATATATATATATTCCTATGAGTCCACGGGGAAAATGAAACACGAAAAGTTCCCAAGTGCACTTTCGTGTAATAATCACATCATCAGGGGAGACACAAGAGAGGAATATAACAGTCAGTTGATATACATCGAAGAGACGAAGCTAGGACGCCATTTGGTAAACATGTTATCTTTTTGTATTAGGACCACTTGGTCATTTTTTCAAATCTTGAAAGGACTTTCATAATGTTATTCCCTGGCCAGTTGCCCTTGCCTTACACTGAACATATACTCTTGTGTTATTTTCATACATCCTTAACTGAAGGTACTGTTTTTAGAACCTAAAAGTGATTCCTTCTCAAAAAGTGGTATCCAGTGTCTCCTTAATGCAGAAAGCTTAAGTTTATTCAATCATCTGTATGTTCTGAGCAGAGGGTTACTATAACATACATATGATTACACCTGTAAAGTCATTAACTTTATTGGCATTGACTAAAACTTGTCTTGTATATACTGTGATACACTGAATGTGTCAAGTTGTAAAAGATACTGAATAAGTAGGATATTGATAGACTGGGCTAGAAGCGGCACCTTCACAAAGTTTTATTTGTCAGTCTGGTAGAATACTATTCATTTTTATGAAAATGTTTACGTATGTCTTGAGAATGACATTCTCTCTCGATCTAATGAAAGAGGAATTGTATTTTCATTTCACAGAACTGTGTTTAATCTATCCAACGATATTCAATCATTGGATATGATTAGATTTGGACTAATATCAGGGTAGAGATAATGAAATGGATTTTCAATTTAGAACTAAAGTTGATGTTTTGCCTTACACAGACGTCATCTGACCATCAGTCTCTCTACCTGTGCTAACACGGAGCAATGAGAGTGTTTTTCAAATGTTCACAGACACGAGATTTGATGCTTTGATGTTGAAAATTCATATAATCCATGTACGTAAGGATTTCGTCTTTTGATTTGAATAACATTAAAAGTATCATCCACCCATAGCACGAGAAATGAGGACATTACAATCTTTGCTTTTCTTTTGTATAATATTTTTGTGTGATGTAAAAAGATTGAAAGAATATAACTGGTATTTTCGGAGGAATGTTACTATGATATTGAATTCCTAATACCTTCATACATAGCAAACAAAGAGCAAACTCTCTGTTTTTTGTCAGCTGCAGCCCTCTTGCCGATACAAAAATAAAGCTATTTGAATTATTGAAGGACTGCTGAAAGTTGTTTATACTTTTCATGTAATTAGATGTATTATTTACAGATTTGGAGTGAGAAGTACTCAGCGTTTGTCAGATACAATTATCTTTATAATCGTAAAATGATTACCTTCTTGAAAAAAAAGAAAGGAGAGAAAAAGATTGTCGCGCTTGTACACACACACGCACACACACACCATCACCTATGATCTCCAAACAAGACGGGATGACCCATATATACAACAGTATAATTTTTGGGTATCGTGCCATGACCTCTGACCTCTGTACTTTGTGGGTCAGGTCAAAGGTTAAACCCGTCATTCCTAAAGATTTAAACTGCCATGCTACAGGATTATTCATTATTATATCATTGACCTAATAATGTGACCATACCTACAATAGCCCCAGGTGATCTACCTCTGCATCAAGTGTTGAAATTCATACAGGATAAATGTATCTTTTCTCATATCTAGAAAGCAAAGGAATTCTTGAATTCAAAGTAGGCCAAATGTAAAACATTCCCTTTCGAGAAGACGAAGTTAGAGCACATAATTGTCTTCTCGCTTGAACTGTCTGTCTTCGTTGAAAAATGACTTCCACGTCGGCTCTGTCTTCAACATACTCCTGGTGGATGACCTAACGTGCCTACCTTGTTTACACTGGCGATACGACGTCACATTACCATCGAACTTGTCAAGATAATGAACCACAAATAATGACCTAAATCCTGAGGTCGCTACAGAGTAATGACTATTCTTTCCACAACGTCATTGAGTCTGTCTTTAGGCTTGAAGTGGAACAAGGGTTGTGCTGCTCGATCCTGAAGTTATATGACGTACCACATAGTGTAGGTAATGACTAGTCTAGATAGATGAAGGAAGATCTTATTAAGCCAAGCTGCTGGGAGCCTGGCCAATTACTGAGACCCATGCTCCACGTCGTATAAAACCTGAACCTCCTGAGGGATGGACAGCCAAGAGCCATTACAGGGACCTGATGGTCGTGCGTGTAGTGTCGGAGCGGGGAATATGTGGCTTGGCTGATTAGTCAGCCTCCTTGATGAGTTATAATGCACAGGTCCTAGCTGGGCATTGGTGGGCTAGTGTCTCTCCCGTCCTCAAGACCAGCAGAAGACGCGGGGGTTAAAATACAAGGTTCCTTATCCCATCCTCCTCGCGCCAGAGATAGACCTAACGATTTCAACTGTAACAACAATAATAACACAGTGATGATGTATATATATATATATCATCCCTGAGGATAGGGGAGAAAGAATACTTCCCACGTATTCCCGTGCGTGTCGTAGAAGGCGACTAAAAGGGAAGGGAGCGGGTGGCTGGAAATCCTCCACTCTCGTTTTTCTTTTTAATTTTCCAAAAGAAGGAACAGAGAAGAGGGCCAGATGAGGATATTCCCTTAAAGGCCCAGTCCGCTGTTCCTAATGCTACCTTGCTAATGCGGGAAATGGCGAACAGGATGAAAGATATATGTATATATATATATATATATATATATATATTGTATACATACATATATATATATATACATATATACATATATATATATATATATATATATATATATATATATATATATATATATATATATATATATATATATATATATATATATATATATATATATATATATTCCAATGAGTCCACGGGGAAAATGAAACACGAAAAGTTCCCAAGTGCACTTTCGTGTAATAATCACATCATCAGGGGAGATACAAGAGAGAAATATAACAGTCAGTTGATATACATCGAAAGTGTATATATATATATATATATATATATATATATATATATATATATATATATATATATATATATATATATATATATATATATATATATATATATATGTTGGAAAGGATCACAATTTTGCGCGTGATCAAGATATTCCTATGAGTCCACGGGGAAAATGAAACACGAAAAGTTCCCAAGTGCACTTTCGTGTAATAATCACATCATCAGGGGAGACACAAGAGAGGAATATAACAGTCAGTTGATATACATCGAAGAGACGAAGCTAGAACGCCATTTGGTAAACAATCACATGTTTACCAAATGGCGTCCTAGCTTCGTCTCTTCGATGTATATCAACTGACTGTTATATTCCTCTCTTGTGTCTCCCCTGATGATGTGATTATTACACGAAAGTGCACTTGGGAACTTTTCGTGTTTCATTTTCCCCGTGGACTCATAGGAATATATATATATATATATATATATATATATATATATATATATATATATATATATATATATATATATATATATATATATATATATATATATATATGTATATATATATATATATATATATATATATATGAAGGTGAAGTCGTACCTCAGTAGGAGTTCATTCAATTATATTCAAGATATAGTATTTCTATACATGTGGCACGACATGTTTCGTGGAGACAATCCACGTCATTAGATGCTAGTACTTAACAAAGTTATTTAAATACCAACATCACACTTGAATCCCGCCGTCCAGCACCAATCTGCACAGATCAACCCCTGTTTTGGTAGTTCTCAAATTCATCCCTATCATCTTGTTTATAATTTCCTCTTACCATTTATCTTTTCACCCAACAAGGACTCGACTGGGGCATACTTCAACCCGTTTCGCGTCGGCAACTTTACGGAAAAGAACGAGACAAAGAAATCTTAACTCTGTTGTTGAGCAGAACTTCAGTAGACTTTCCGTCGCTTCCGCCCTAGAAAAAAATTACTTGTTATATATGACATACTGAATGTCTTTTCTACACTTGAAAAATTCCTTTGATGAATTCAAATGTAAACAAACTCTGGTATTATTATCCCTTAACGAAGGAACTTTGTGTGAGAAAACAAAAAGGGATCAAATCGCTACCAGCAGTGTTCCAGGACAAGTCATTACATTGTCTTGCTTTAAAGAAAAATACGTATGAAGAAATCAGAACATTTTGAGCAAACTGTGTTCAAGGTAAGACGTCATCCAAATAGTACTGTAAAAGAAATTCAAATATGGTTAATCAGCGCTATCACCTCTTACAGTATCTATCGCCCTTGACCGTCATCATTATTCCCATGTCGTTTACCCAGACTCCATGCTGGAGCCTCAACACTGTCCCTGAGCCTCACTTGCAGGCCTGGACGTTTCCGATCCTCAGTTGTGGAGGCTCGCCACGACCCCTAAACCCTCATTACCCATCCTGATCTTCATATCTGTCTTATATCCTCAGACTCATCACCCATCCCCTGGCTGCCACTACCCAAGACCTTCATGACAAATATCCATAAGGCTCCCCTTGACTGGTAGTGACCCATAAGGCTCCCCTTGACTGGTAGTGACCCATAAAGCTCCCCTTGACTGGTAGTGACCCATAAGGCTCCCCTTGACTGGTAGTGACCCATAAGGCTCCCCTTGACTGGTAGTGACCCATAAGGCTCCTCTTGACTGGTAGTGACCCATAAGGCACCCCTTGACTGGTAGTGAGCCATAAGGCTCCCCTTGACTGGTAGTGACCCATAAGGCTCCCCTTGACTGGTAGTGAGCCATAAGGCTCCCCTTGACTGGTAGTGACCCATAAGGCTCCCCTTGACTGGTAGTGACCCATAAGGCTCCTCAGATGACGAACTCAGGAAAAAGCGCAGTTGTCGACTAGTTCGTGAGCGACCACAACCACCGTCTCCTCTTCTACTGCTGCTGCTGCTGCTCTCTCTCCGCTCACCCACAAGAGGGTGCTGGAGGGTCGGCCTGAAAAGGTCTTCGTATTCCGCCGATTCAGTGAATCAGCGGAGAGATAACAAAGAGACAAGAGGACAGACTGACTTCTTTTGTTCCCAGGCCAGGGAGGCTGACGGAAACGGTCACGGAATACTCTTTTGTTTCGTTTATATTTCATTATGACATAGATATAGGATTCATTTTTTCTCTTCTTCCCTCTAAATTTCTGTTTTCTTAAGTCGGCAAATCTTGGGTAATACACTTGTATGGAATGGATTGTTCGTCAATACAGTCATTATACTTTTTATAAATTTCTAATGGCGATAAAATCTTTTATGAGGCAGGAACTTAGCAACGTATCTTCGATTTTTACGCCC
This sequence comes from Panulirus ornatus, assembly GCF_036320965.1. Classification (NCBI taxonomy): domain Eukaryota; kingdom Metazoa; phylum Arthropoda; class Malacostraca; order Decapoda; family Palinuridae; genus Panulirus; species Panulirus ornatus. The sequence continues at coordinate 17,888,422 of NC_092273.1, forward strand.
CTGTTTTACCCCATTCATGGTGAATAATGATTTCTTTTTTGAGGTCTTATCACACAGACTCTTCCGGGACTCAGGCCAGCATCACCATCCAGCTGGTACCTTTCAATGGCTCAGTGGAAAAGGATTTTATTTTCGTCGTTCCTATATTTTTTGTTTGTCTTTATGATTGCATGTGTTATTTTCTCAAAGCCTCTCTCTCTCTCTTAACATATATATGTATATATACATATATATATATATATATATATATATATATATATATATATATATATATATATATATATATATATATATATATATATATATATATATATATATATATATATATATATATATATATATATATATATATATATATATATATATATATATATATATATATATATATATATATATAAATATATATATATATATATATATATATATATATATATATATATATATATATATATATATATATATATATATATATATATATATATATATAGATAGATAGATATATATAGATATATATATTTGGGAACAACGGTGGAGGGGCTATTGGAGAGGTAATTACAAGTAGTGGTGATGTGAGGAGATGGAATGAATATTTTGAAGGTTTGTTGAATGTGTCAAATGATAGAGTGGCGGATATAGGGAGTTTTGGTCGAGGTGGTGGACCAAGTGAGAGGGTCAGGGAAAAGGGTTTGGCAAACAGAGAAGAGGTAGTAAAAGCTTTGCTGAAGATGAAAGCCGGCAAGGCGGCGGGTTTCGATGGCATTGCAATGGAATTTATTAAAAAAGCGGGTGACTGTGAGGTTGACTGGTTGGTGAGGATATTCAGTGTATGTATGGCTCATGGTGAAGTGCCTGAGGACTGACGGAATGCATGTATAGTGCTATTGTACAAAGACAAAGTGATAAAGGTGAGTGTTCAAATTACAGAAGTATAAGTTTGTTGAGCATTCCTGGAACATTACTTGGGAGGGTATTGACTGAGAGGGTGAAGGCATGTACAGGCATCAGATTGGGGAAAAGCATTGTGGTTTCAGAAGTGGTAGATGATGTACGGATGAGGTGTTTGCTTTGAAGAATATATGCGAGAAATACTTAGAAAAACAGATGGATTTGTATGTAGCATTTATGGACCCGAAGAAAGCACATGACATAGTTGATAGAGATGTTCTGTGGAACGTATTAAGAGTATATGGTGTGGAGGGGCAAGTTGCTAGAAGCAGTAAGAAGTTTTTATCAAGGATGTAAGGCATGTGTACGAGGAGGAAGAGAGGAAAGTGATTGGTTCCCAGTGAATGTCGGTTTGCGGCAGGGGTGCGTGATGTCTCCATGGTTGTTTAATTTGTTTATGGATGGGGTTGTTAGAGAGGTGAATGCAAGAGTTTTGAAGAGAGGGGTAAGTATCCAGTCTGTCGTGGATGAGAGGGCTTGGGTAGTAAGTCAGTTGATGTTCGCTGATGATACAGCGCTGGTGGCTGATTTGGGGGAGAAACTGCAGAAGCTGGTGACTGAATTTGGTAAAGTGTGTGAAAGAAGAAAGCTGAGAGTAAATGTGAATAAGAGCAAGGTTATTAGGTATAGTAGGATTGAAGGACAAGTGAAATCGGAGGAAGTTTGAATGGAGAAAAACTGGAGGAAGTGAAATAATTTAGATATCTGGGAGTGGATTTGCCAGCGGATGGAACAATGGAAGCGGAAGTGAGTCACAGGATTGGGGAGGGCGCGAAGATTCTGGGAGCGTTGAAGAATGTGTAGAAGGCGAGAACATTATCTCGGAAAGCAAAAATGGGTATGTTTGAAGGATTAGTGGTTCCAACAATGTTATATGGTTGCGAGGCGTGGGCTGTAGATAGAGTTGTGCGCAGGAGGGTGGATGTGCTAGAAATGAGATATTTGAGGACAATATGTGGTGTGAGGTGGTTTGATCGAGTAAGTAAGGAAAGGGTAAGAGAGATGTATGGTAATAAAAAGAGTGTGGCTGAGAGAGCAGAAGAGGGTGTTTTGAAATGGTTTGGTCACATGAAGAGAATGAGTGAGGAAAGATTGACAAAAAAGATATATGTGTCATAGGTGAAGGGAACAAGGAGAAGTCGGACACCATATTGGAGGTGGAAGGATGGAGTTAAAAAGATCTTGAGCGATCGGGGCCTGAACATGCAGGAGTGTAAAAGGGCGTGCAAGGAATAAAGTGAATTGGAACAATGTGGTATACCGGGGTGGACGTGCTGTCAATGGATTGAACCAGGGCATGTGAAGCGTCTGTGGCAAACCATGGAAAGTTCTGTGGGGCCTGGATGTGGAAAGGGAGCTTTGCTTTCGGTGCATTGTACATGACACCTAGAGACTGAGGGTGAACGAATGTGGCCTTTGTTGTTTTTTCCTAGCACTACCTTGCGCCCGTGCGGGGGGAGGGGGGTGTCATTTCATGTTTGGCGGGGTGGCGACGAGAATGAGTAAGGGCAGCAAGTATGAATTATGTACATGTTTATATATGTATATGCCTGTGTATGTATATATATATATATATATATATATATATATATATATATATATATATATATATATATATATATATATATATATATATATATATATATATATATATATATGTATATATATATATATATATAAATATGTATACGCTGAAATGTATCGATATGCATATATGCGTGTGTGGACATGTACGTGTATGCACGTGCATGTGCGTGGGTTGGGCAATTCTTTCGTCCGTTTCCTTGCGCTACCTTGCAAGAGACAAAGTATAATAAATAAAATAAACAAATAAGGTATACATAAATTCATATATATACTTATGAATACGAACATAGTGCATAGAAAAGCGCGCCTTCATAGAACATACAAGCCTCCAACAGCCAGGATCGTACCCGGGACCCCTGTGCAAGAGGCGGGAATGCTAACCACTAGGCTATGGGCCTGGCTAATAGGAAATAACTATTCGAATACTATGTACTCGAATACTCTTCGACTCACGTTGGTGAGCAACGGGGTCTACACCGGTCATTTCCTAACAGGCGCACATAGCCAGCAGATAGCATTTTACCGAACCTAACTGTACAATGCGGAGGTATTTGAATACTTTGCCCACGAACGTGAGACGAAGGGTATTCGAGTACATAGTATTCGAATAGTTATTTCCTATCAGCCAGGCCCATAGCCTAGCGGTTAGCATTTCCGCCTCTTGCACCGGGGTCCAGGGTTCGATCCTGACTGTTGGAGGTTTGTATGTTCTGATATATATATATATATATATATATACTTATTATTATAATTATTGGTATTACTACTATTGTTATTATCATTATTATCATCATTATTATGTATTAATTTTTTTCTTATTATACTTTGTAGTTGTCAACCGCCTACATACACACGTTGAACGCCGTTTCCCGCGGCAGCGAGGTAACGCCAAGAAACAGACGAAGAAAGACCGATCCACTCGTATACTTTATTTCTTCATCATACTTAGTCGCTGTCTCCTGCGTTAGCGAGGTAGCGCAAGGAAACAGACGAAAGAATGGCCCAACCCACCCACATACACATGTATATACATAAACGCCCACAGACGCACATATACATACCTATACATTTCAACGTATACATACATATACATACATAGACATATACAAATATACACATGTACATACTAATACTTTTTGCCTTCATCCATTTTCGTCGCCACCTCGCCACTCATGAAATGGCATCCCTTCCCCCCGCGCGCGCACGAGATAGCGCTAGGAAAAGACAACGAAGGCCACATTCGTTCACACATAGTCTCTAGGTGTCATGTGTAATGCACCGACACCACAGCTCCCTTTCCACATCCAGGCCTCACAAAACTTTCCATGGTTTGTCCCAGAAGCTTTTCACAACCACTCATATACATGCATATATACATACACGCACATACACGTAAATATGCATACATATACATATACATATCAATATATACACACATGCACACATATACATACACATACAGAAACATATACATATGTATGCAAGTCCATATTCATACTGGTTTGCCTTCATCCAATCTCGGCGCCACTCCGCCCCCACAGGAAACACTATCGTCATCTCCTGCGTCAGCGAGGTAGAGCCACGAAAACAGCCAAAAAACAGGGGCAACATTCGTTTACTCGCAGTATCTAACTGTCATGTGCAATGCGCCGAAACCACAGCTCCCTATCCACATCCAGGCCCCACAGAACCTTTCCATGGTTTACCCCAAACGCTTCATATGCCCTGGTTCAGTCCATTGACAGCAAGTCGACCCCGGTATACCACATTGTTCCAATTCAGTCTACATATTCCTTGTACGCCTCTCACCCTCTTGCAAGTTAGGATCCCGATCGTTCAAATTCTTTTTCGCTTCATCCTTCCATCTCTAATTTGGTCTCCCGCTTCTCCTTGTTCCCTCCACTTCTGGCCCATATATATATATATATATATATATATTTTTTTTTTTCATACTATCCGCCATTTCCCGCGACAGCGAGGTAGCGTTAAGAACAGAGGACTGGGCCTTTGAGGAAATATCCTCACCTGGCCCTCTTCTCTGTTCCTTCTTTTGGAAAATTAAAAAAAAAAAATATATATATATATATATATATATATATATATATATATATATATATATATATATATATTCTATGTCAATCTTTCTTCACTCATTCGTCCCATATGTCCAAACCCATTTCAACACAACCTCTTCTGCTCTCTCAACCACGATATTGCCACACATCTCTCTTACCCTTTCATTACTTACTCGATCAAACCACCTCATACCACATACTGTCCTTACACATTTCAATTCCAATACATCCACCCTCCTTTGTACAATCCTACCTGTAGCCCATGCCTCGTAACCGTATAATATTATTGGAACTACTATCCTTTAAACATACTCATTTTTGCTCTCTGAGATAACGTTTTCTTCTTCCGTAGCTTAAGTCAGGTACCCATATTATCAATCAGCCAATAGGAGGGGATGAACAGCTGGGTAAATTTTGAACAGTCTGCCACGATCAGATTCGAGCCCATGTGGACTAGACTGGACGGCACGTGAATGCGACCCGGTTAACAACGCTTGGCGATGCAACACGGAGGTCCATATGAATGATTAACTATGTCCATGGAGATGTGTGGATGGAGTAGAGTTTATGAAACTTTTTTAGCGTGTAGACGCAGGCTGTGTGGGAAGCGTTGAATGTGCAGAAGGAAAATGTGTTAAGTATACCTTGAGTCTTTGGCTGCCTGGAGAATGTGTGGCTGAGTGGTGTGCCAATGGAATGTACGTGGAGTGCGTCAGTGGAAGTCAAAAGAGTGTAGTGATGAGATAAAGGGTGTGTTGAGCATAGAATACAAATTGCGAAGAGTAGGTTATCCCTTACACAAACGGCAAGTGGCTGAGGGTGGATGGTATAGACATAATGAAGACAGGATATAAATGACGACACCATAATATGAACCAATGAAACTGTTGCAGATCAAGAAATGAGAGCAATTTTTGCACTGTGGAAGCAGAAAAAACTATGATGACATACATATGATATCCAGACAAAACTCTTGTGGATTAGTATCTGTTATTAGCTTCAATTAGTAAGTTAACGCTTGCAGAGAAATTTATTTTGTGGGTTGATAAAGCTTAGAAGTCATGGTGATTGTGTCAACTGCGGTGAGCACAAAATGTGTTAATGGCAATTTGTTTGTACGTCACGTATAAATCTTTTATTCTATGTGCTTTTAACCACAGAGGATAGCAAATAATTGGCTGAGCGGATACAATGATTTCAACAGGGATTGTTGGGGAGTCATATATAACTAACGGCAGAGTGACATTTCCCAGAGTGAATAATGTATGTACCTTTTCTCATTTCCATTGTAGACGACGTTGTACAGGTGAAAAAAAAGTTCCCATCTTGGCCGTAAAGAATGCAAGGTAAAATGATGAGAATTAAGAACTATGATAAACACAGCTAACTCATGTTTTTCGTCTCCCTCCTCTCTCTCTCTCTCTCTCTCTCTCTCTCTCTCTCTCTCTCTCTCTCTCTCTCTCTCTCTCTCTCTCTCTCTCTCTCTCTCTCTCATATTTGATCATCGTTTCCAGCTTTAGCGCCAGGAACAAACGAAAGGCTACATCCGCTCGCAGCCCTACACAAGCTGTCACGTGTAATGCACCGAAAGCACAGCTCCCTACCCACATCTAGAACCCACAGACCCTTTCCGTGGTTTATCCCAGACGTTTTCCATGCACTTGTTCTGTCCATTAACCGTACGTGGATCCTACTACACCACATCGCTCCAATTCACTCTATCCCGTGCACGCCTTTCACCCTCCTGCATGTTCAGACCCCTTTCGCTCAAAATATCTTACGGTAGCTGAGACGCACGGGAAAATGAATGCCCTAATCAAGGCCATCTAATTCAAGCTACTTATATAAAGACCCTAGCCTAAGCCAGTACCCAATTTATTGAGAGGAGGATGAACAATTGGGTTGACGGTGGACCGACTGCAGCGACCAGGATTCGAACTTATAGGGGATCGACACATCTGGAGAGAGCATTAATAAAGAAAATTTAATTAATTGACAGCAATATACCCTAAAGTAACGTGATGAACAGCGACAAAGCCAATAGTCTTATGATAGGCGATATCATGACCAATGCCGACAAAACAAAAGTGGCCTAAACAAAAGCTGCAGAATTATAAGTGATGTAAGCAACAGTGACAAACCAGCAGTGATAAAAACCACCAATGAGAAAACCAAAAGAAAACCAAACCAACAGTGGTATAATTAGCAATGACAAAGCTATATGTAACAAAACCACTAATGACCTAACCAACAGTAACAAATTCTTCAGTGATGTAACGAACAGTGACAAATCATTAGTAACGAAAGTGATATAACCAGTGACAACAAAACCATCATTCACGATCAGTAAAAGAGAGAAAGAAAAAGAAATTCCACTTCTCACCCGTGTACCATAATCATCAGTGACATAACCAGCTGTGGCAGAACCATCAGTGGTTGTCTTACCTTCAGCGACGTAACCAATGATGGTACAACTAGGCGCAGACGAGCCAACGTTCATACTGAAGGCATGAAGACATATCCAGGGGTGAAGTCAATACCTCTGGTATAACCAATGGTTACATAACCAGAGGGCAACGTAAACCGTGATAATGTGGTGACATAACGAACCGTGAATTAGCTTAACTAGACAGAATTAATTAGAGGGAGGATGAATGTAAGAGTTAATATACAGTCCTAATGAGAAGTTCCAGGCCAGTGATTACTTTCAAACTCCATTTAATGGCAGGAATTCCATTATCTCTCTCGCTGCCCTGTGGTGTTCATAGGTTTGTTGACGTGCGAAATGCGTTAGCCTTATAGACTGCCATTCTACGCTTCCAGCCCTTGGATATTTCTGCTTCACCTACGTTGTAGTCAAGTCATTCACTGAAACACAGAATAATGTTATTCTTAAGCTTCATCTGTGTCTGCTTACCTTTACCCATTTAAGTTAGTTGGCAAGCAGTGGCTCCTGAAACTCTATTAAAGTTAGTTTTTACCATTTCCACGTTACATACTTTGAATGTATTACACTTCCATTTTCGCGAGGACTAATATTGCCATTTAATCGCTTAAGCACGACGGTTCGATCCTTGGGTATGATAGCCTTACCCTGTGACCTAACACTTAAAGGTCACGTGAGATGTTACGTCATCATACCACAGAGTCGTGCCGTTCTGCACAAGGGACAGATCGACCTGCCCATCTTCGTGTTCATCAGGTCGAGAACGGCTTGTATATATAGCTGGAAATGAACGAAGAGACCGTTCTCCTTTACGTCGGACAATCTTACATATTTTCTCTTTGATATTCCCTAAGACTCCATCTTGACTACTTTCTCCTTGATATTCCTTTAGGACTCCATCTTGACTACTTTCTCCTTGATATTCCCTAAGACTCCATCTTGACTACTTTCTCCTTGATATTCCTTTAGGACTCCATCTTGACTACTTTCTCCATGATATTCCTTTAGGACTCCATCTTGACTACTTTCTCCTTGATATTCCTTAGGACTCCATCTTGACTACTTTCTCCTTGATATTCCCCAAGACTCCATCTTAACTACTTTCTAGCCTGTTAAGTAGCTGTTGTATGAATCATCTTTACATCACCCTCAAAATTCAGGTTGATTCTGTTCCATGGAATATCCATTCTGGTCTCCACTTTCGCAGAGAGATGTATAAGAGAAAGAGGCAGGAGGTCAAGAGAAAGGTGCAAGAGGTGAAAAAGAGGGCAAATGAGAGTTGGGGTGAGAGAGTATCATTAAATTTTAGGGAGAATAGAAAGATGTTTTGGAAGGAGGCAAATAAAGTGCATAAGAAAAGGGAACAAATGGGAACTTCAGTGAATGGGGCTAATGGGGAGGTGATAACAAGTAGTGGTGATGTGAGAAGGAGATGGAGTGAGTATTTTGAAGGTTTGTTGAATGTGTTTGAGGATAGAGTGGCAGATATACGGTGTTTTGTTTTGGTCGAGGTGGTGTGCAAAGTGAGAGGGTTATGGAAAATGATTTGATAAACAGAGAAGAGGCAGTAAAAGCTTTGCGGAAGATGAAAGCCGGCAAGGCAACGGGTTTCGATGGCATTGCAGTGGAATTTATTAAAAAAGGAGGTGACTGTAGTGTTGACTGGTTAGTAAGGTTATTTAATGTATTATGATTCATAGTGAGGTGCCTGAGGATTGGCGGAATGCTTGCATAGTGCCATTGTACAAAGGCAAAGGGGATAAGAGTGAGTGCTCAAATTAGAGAGGTATAAGTTTGTTGAATATTCCTGGGAAATTATATGCGAGGGTATTTATTGAGAGGGTGAAGGCATGTACAGAGCATCAGATTGGGGAAGAGCAGTGTGGTTTCAGAAGTGGTAGAGGATGTGTAGATCAGGTGTTTGCTTTGAGCAATATATCTAAGAAATACTTAGAAAAGCAAATGGATTTGTATGTAGCATTTATGGATCTGGAGAAGGCATATGATAGAGTTGATAGAGATGCTCTGTAGAAGGTATTAGAAATATATGGTGTGGGAGGCAAGTTGTTAGAAGCAGTGAAAAGTTTTTATCGAGGATGTAAGGCATGTGTACGTGTAGAAAGAGAGGAAAGTGATTGGTTCTCAGTGAATTTAGGCTTGTGGCAGGGGTGTGTTATGTCTCCATGTTTGTTTAATTTGTTTATGGATTGGGTTGTTAGGGAGGTGAATGCAAGAGTTTTGGAAAGAGGGGCAAGTGTGCAGTCTGTTGGGGATGAGAGAGCTTGGGAAGTGAGTCAGTTGTTGTTCGCTGATGATACAGCGCTGGTGGCTGATTCATGTGAGAAACTGGTAAAGTGTGTGAAAGAAGAAAGCTGAGAGTAAATGTGAATAAAAGCAAGGTTATTAGGTACAGTTGGGTTGAGGGTCAAGTCAATTGGGAGGTAAGTTTGAATGGAGAAAAACTGGAGGAAGTGAAGTGTTTCAGATTACAGGGAGTGGATTTGCCAGCGGATGGAACCATGGAAGCGGAATTGAATCATACAGTGGGGGAGTGGGCGAAAATTCTGGGATCCTTGAAGAATGTGTGGAAGTCGAGAACGTTATCTCGGAAAGCAAAAATGGGTATGTTTGAAGGAATAGTGGTTCCAACAATGTTGTATGGTTGCGAGGTGTGGGCTATGGATAAGGTTGTGCGGAGGAGGGTTAATGTGCTGGAAATGAGATGTTTGAGGACAATATGTGGTGTGAGGTGGTTTGATCGATTAAGTAATGATAGGATAAGAGAGATATGTAGTAATAAAAAAGTATGGTTGAGAGAGCATAAGAGGGTGTTTTGAAATGGTTTGGTCAGATGGAGAGAATGAGTGAGGAAAGATTGACCAAGAGGATATGTGTGTCAGAGTTGGAGGGAACGAGGAGAAGTGGGAGACCAAATTGGAGGTGGAAAGATGGAGTGAAAAAGATTTTGAGTGATCGGGGCCTGAACATCAGGAGGGTGAAAGGCGAGCAAGGAATAGAGTGAACTGGAACGATGTGGTATACGGGGGTCGACGTGCTGTCATTGGATTGAACCAGGGCATGTGAAGCGTCTGGGGTAAACCATGGAAGGTTCTGTGGGGCCTGGATATGGAAAGGGAGCTGTGGTTTCGGTGCATTATTACACGACAGCTAGAGACTGTGTGTGAACGAATGTGGCCTTTGTTGTCTTCCTAGCGCTACCTCGCGCACATGAGGGGGGAGTTGGTTGTTATCAACAATAAAGTTATCTAATTTGTATAGACCATCACTAATATTAAGATTATAATTATTTGTGTATTCAATAATAGAACATTTAATGATATTTCTCTTGGTAATAGTATTATAGTACAATAAAGAATATCTTAATTAGGAATTCACCACAAAATTCTCTTGGATGCATCCATAAAGCGCCTTGTGGAGACTGTGATTAATTTTATGTTGGTCGGACTGGTAAGGATGTTTCTGTTAGATTTAAGCAACATAAATATAGTATAAGAACGGGACAAGGAATCAAATGCCTTGTTTAATCACATTAAAGACTATGATCATTGTATTGACTGGAGTAACGCATTGCAGTTATTAACTCTAACTCTATTACCAAGAGAAATATCATTGAATATTTAATTATTGAATACATAAAGAATTATAATCTTAACATTAGTGATGGCCTATACAAATTAGATAACTTTATTGTTGATAAAATTTGTAAAATGATAAGTTTATGAACGCTCGTTGTATGTTTTGGAGACTCACATGTTTACCAAATGGCGTCCTAGCTTCGTCTCTTCGATGTATATCAACTGACTGTTATATTTCTCTCCTGTGTCTCCCCTGATGATGTGATTATTACACGAAAGTGCACTTGGGAACTTTTCGTGTTCAATTTTCCCCTCGGACTCATAGGAATATCTTGATCACGCGCAAATTGTGATCCTTTCCAATATATATATATATATATATACATACATATATATATATATATATATATATATATATATATATATATATATATATATATATATATATATATATGTATAGTGTTAATCCCTGGGGATAGGGGAGAAAGAATACTTCCCACGTGTTCCCTGCGTGTCGTAGAAGGCGACTAAAAGGGGAGGGAGCGGGGGGCTGGAAATCCTCCCCTCTCATCATTTTTTTTTAATTTTCCAAAAGAAGGAACAGAGAAAGGGGCCAGGTGAGGATATTCCCTCAAAGGCCCAGTCCTCTGTTCTTAACGCTACCTCGCTAATGCGGGAGATGGCGAATAGTTTGAAAGAAAAAAAAGAAATATATATATATATATATATATATATATATATATATATATATATATATATATATATATATATATATATATATATATATATATATATATATGTATACACAGATAGATAGATAGATAGATAGATATATGTGTCCCACCTCAGGGTCTGTCCATAATTTTTGTGTGAACTAGGAAATGTGTTTCCAGGTAACCGTATTCTGGAATTTCCGCAACACTAATGAAGGTGTAGACTGATGTGTGGTGATGGTTTGTGGCAGGCGAGGAGCGGAGCGTGATGGTTTATGGCAGGTAGGGGAAATTATATGTGGCAGGTGAGGGGTGATGGTATGTGGTAGATGATATGAGGTGGTTTGTGGGTGGTAATGGGTGATGGTGTATGGCAGGTGAGAGGTGATGGTTTGTGGTACATGATGTGTGGTGGTTTGTGGCAGGTCAGGGACGATGGTTTGTGGCAAGTGATATGTTCTGGTTTGTGGCAAGTGATATGTTCTGGTTTGTAGCAAGTGATGTGTGATGGTTTGTAGCAGGTGATGTGTGAAGGTTTGTGGCAGGTGATGTGTGATGGTTTGTGGCAGGGGATGTGTGATGGTTTGTGGCAGGGGATGTGTGATGGTTTGTAGCAGGTGATGTGTGAAGGTTTGTGGCAGGTGATGTGTGAAGGTTTGTGGCAGGTGATGTGTGATGGTTTATGGCAGGGGATGTGTGATGGTTTGTGGCAGGGGATGTGTGATGGTTTGTGGCAGGGGATGTGTGATGGTTTGTGGCAGGGGATGTGTGATGGTTTGTGGCAGGTGAAGGATGATGGTTTGTGGCAGGTGAGGGATAATGGCTTGTGGTCCTGGTTTTGGATGACCGCGACGGAGCAATCATTGAGCACCATGAGCATGACCCTTGAACACAACGGAATCCCCTTGGGTTTGATGGCCTATCCTTGACCTGACCCATAAGGGTCAGATCAAAGGCCAGGGCGTCATCTGCAAAAGTTGCACCATCCTGCCCAGTATCATGATAACGTAATCTAAGACTTTTATATTCACAGCATCTGGAATGACTGTTGATTATCGTTTATCTTCAAAGGTCCCGGGAACTAAGTGGGTCTCCGTTGTAGATGCTTCCTGAATCTTAATATGAAACGCAGACTTTATTTTGGTTCATGGTATCATCACGTGTTACCTGTGACTCTGCAGTAAGACGAATGAGCTTCAGTCAAAAGAAACGTAGAGCAGGATCCGTGTTAGATGTTCTGCCTGGATCTTCCAACTTCAGTGGATTACCCCTATGTTCTTGTGTGTTTGCGTCACAGAAAACTGAATGATGTGGTACATTTTCTTTCAGGAACCAAGACTAATGTTACATAAGGTCGATCTAAAGACCCGTTTCTTACGGATGTGTTCCCGGAGGTTTCATATTCGTGGCAGTAATATAAAAGCCGACCCCTCTCTTGCTTCCCACAACACTTCTTGGTAGTTTCTCCTGTTCTCGCCAATTCAAACGCCAAAGGTTATTGTATGATTACATATATCATAAAACCCACTATCCTGCACCTACTCCTCTCACAGTCTTCCCTGCCATGTGTCCTTTTCCAGTTCACTGCAGTTTGTGGCTGCACCCAACTTCCTGCTCCCTTCTTCACGCATCAGTAAAAGTGCTAAACCGTTGCTGCAGCCTGTGAGGTTCTCCCCTCTCCGTGTAAGATAACCTTAATCTGCAGATCAAGGAGAATCACCGGGGCTCGACCTCTCCCTCTAAAACCCAAGTGTGCTCTACTGTCTTACTACTACTTCTACAGTTAAGATTAATTATGTTATTTCAATTTTTCTATGGTTGCAAACAAATCATAACCAATGTCTGACACTTACTTATTTTTCTATGGTTGTAAACAAAACATAACCAATGTCTGACACTTACTTATTTTTCTATGGTTGTAAACAAATCATAACCAATGTCTGACACTTACTTATTTTTCTATGGGTGTAAACAAATCATAACCAATGTCTAACACTTACTTATTTTTCTATGGTTGTAAACAAATCATAACCAATGTCTGACACTTACTTATTTTCTGATCTTTCTATGGTTGTAAACAAAACATAACCAATGTCTGACACTTATTTTTCTATGGTTGTAAACACATCATAACCAATGTCTGGCACTCACTTAGTTTTCTATGGTTGTAAACAAATCGTAACCAATATCCGACTCTTACTTATTTTCTGATCTTTCTATGGTTGTAAACACATCATAACCAATGTTTGACACTTACTTATTTTTTGTGGGAGGAGGACGAGGGGAAGTTGTAAGACCTGCAATCTACTTTATATACGACTTGACGTAATCTGGCGATGGAGCAGACTTCATACCTGATCATCCAAGACTCCGGGTAAACGTTCTAAACCACTGACAGACCGCGGTCTTCTGGATGTTTCTTACCATATTGCTCCCACTCCTTCCTCTCTCTCTCTCCTCTGACTACGACCTCTGTTCTGTAGAGTTTCATCTCCTCCTAGATAACCAATGTCTGTCTTTACTGTCTCGCATCGTAGAATTCTTCCACAACAGCTCTCCAGCTTTGGGACTGTTGTCAGTGTTTTCTAGTCACATAGTGCATTACTCCATTTGGAAATAGATTGACTGAGATCCTCAAAAAAATTTTTCAACGTAGTATTTGCCTGGAATCATGTTATTCAGCCAGTCATCTTATGTGAAAGAGTTCATGAATAATTACTGTAAGCAGATATAATCCCTAAACTGCTGTTCAGGCTCAGTCTCCCGTCAGATCTCTAAGGGACATATAAAAGTTCTTTCAAAACAAAAAATTCAACTGAATTATTTGTATCACAAAAGAACAAGCCTTTTGGTCATACGAGCAGAACGTTCGCATTTCAGTTTTAAAAGCAGTTTGTACACACTTCCTATGATCTTTTTCACTTAGCTCTTAGTCTTTTAATGGAACCACGTGACCTTACTCTTACTCATATGATTCCACATCTAAAAAGACAAAACTTTCCTCACTCTGTGGACCATACCACTAAATAAAATAACCTCCTTAATATCTACATGTTTTGAAGAACACATCTTTTTAGATAAGATTGTGAGTCGTTCTTTCCCAGAGCTCTAAACGCAAACATTTTTAATAAAGCTAGTCTTTCCATGACTAATCTATTTATCTACCTATCTATCTATCTATCTACTATATATTTATATATATATATATATATATATATATATATATATATATATATATATATATATATATATATATATATGTATATATATATATAGGAAAGGACCACAATTTTACGCGTGATCAAGTATATTCCTATGAGTCTACGGGGAAATGAAACACGATAAGTTCCCAAGTGCACTTTCGTGTAATTATCACTTCATGAGGGGAGATACAAGAAAGAAATATAACACTCAGTTGATATACAACGAAGAGACGTAGCTAGGACGCCATTTGGTACACAATTGATCGTCCAAGACAGACAACGAGCGTATCATAAACCTATTGTGTGGACAAGAAAGTGAATTGTTTACAGATTTTATCAACAATAAAGTTATCCAATTTGTATAGACCTTCACTAATATTAAGGTTACAATTCTTTGTGTAATTAACGATAGAAAATTCAATGATAATTTTTGTGGTACTGGAGTTAGAGTTGAAAACTGAGATGGCATTACTCCAGTCAATACAATCATCATAGTTTCTAACGTGATTGAACAAGGCATTTGATTTTTGTCCTGTTCTTATACTATAGTCATGTTGCTTAAGTCTAACAGAAAGATTCTTACCAGTCTGACCAACATAAAACTTATCACTTTATAGAAGCATCCAGGAAAATTTTCTTGTGAGTTACTGATTAAGATATTCCTTATAGTAATATTGTTGCAGAACGCAACATTTATACTAAAGGATTTATGCAACGTGGGAAGTAAAGTAAAATTATCATTAAAAGGGAGAACTAAAAGATTCTTGGTGTCAATGGGAGGTTTGGGCTCAACTCTATAAAATGATTTCTTTGCTAACTTAAGGGATTTAGGGTACTTTAACTTAGATCAAATAGATATATCTTCTTAAACTCATCATCAATAAACTCTGGATGCAAATACCTAATGCGCTAAGGAACATAGACTGAAATGATGATAATTTCACTCTGTCAGATTGAGATGAGTAATAAAGGACATATGAGCATACACTAGTAGGTTTTCTGTATATGCTAAACTTAAACTTGTCTCTTTGCCTATGGATCATGCAATCTAAAAATGGTAATATACCATTATTTTCTTTTCTACAGTAAATCTGATGGAAGGTACTAAATTGTTAAGTAAGGGGAGAAATGTTTGTAAATTTTCATTTGTTGACCAAACACAAAGAACATCATTTATATACTCAAACCAAATTGCATTAGACGTTAATATATCCTTTAGTAATTTTCCACATAAAGATTGTTTAGTACAGGTGAAAGAGGGTTACCCGTTGCCATACCAAAATTTTTTGCATAATATTCTTCATTGAATTGAAATACACAGTCTTTTATACACAATCTTATTAGGTCAATGAAAACAGACTTTGAAACAGGTAAATGAATATCATCCAAAATATCAAATAAATAATCTAAACGGTCATCAACTGGAACTTTTGTGAAAAGTGAGGAAACATCAAAGATAACAAGTTTGAAATCAAAATTAACATTGGTATAGTTAAGTTTGTTAACTAAGTCTATATTGTCCATGATATTAGAATTTGATATCTTACCCACTGAATGGCTTAATAAAGAAACTAATCATTTGGACAATTCATATGTGATGGAGCCTACTGAAGTCACTATAGGTCTAACTGAAAAAAAAATTGTTTACGTGTTTTGTTAAGTCTATATATACATGGCAATGAATGGGAGAAAGATGATAAACTTTTGATAAGAGAACCATTACCTTTCAACAACAACTCCAGTTCTTTATTGAAATGAGAATTAACTGTTTCTGGGGGATTCTTATTGAGTTTAGAATATGTTGTGTAATCATTTAAAAGATCATTCATTTTAGATAAATAATTACTTTTGTCCATAATCACAACAGTGTTAGCCTTATCTGCTTTAGTAATATCTATGTCATTGTCTTCTTTAAAGTGTTAATAGCCTTTATAAATCTCTTAGGGCAATTAGGATCCACTAGTTTTGACAAGCTGGCATACGCTAAACCCTTACAGATACTAATTTCATTACTAGATAATTTACTGAACTTCTCAAAATTGCAAAACGACTTTTTGACATCAACACAGCTGACTTCTTTCTCTGTTAGAGCACACAAAACCTAATCCATAGCCCAAAGCACACAAGGAATCCCTATCAAATTGTATATTGGACAGGTTTATCACAAAAGAAGGGTTCGTGTTCTTAGTCCAGTCACTATTTTCAGTAAGATGGTCCAACTTACAATTCAGATTCATTTGTAGCCTATTGCGTTCACTTCATAATCTATTATAGCAATATGCCAACATCCGGTTCTTCCAATATGTCGGTACAGCCATTTGAAAGGCACGTTTCTTCTCTCTTGTAATACGAAAAGCCTCCTTCATTTCAATCTTCTTTAATTCAATATTTGTCTTTAAAATGATGTTTTGGAATTCGTCAAATAGTCGACCAGACAGCTGCAATAACCGGGAGACAGCGACAAAGTATAATCATTATGACTTATATATATCTTTTTTCTTTTCTTTCATACTATTCGCCATTTCCCACGTTAGCGAAGTAGCGTTAAGAACAGAGGACTGGACCTTTGAGGTAGTATCCTCACCTGCCCCCTTCTCTGTTCCTTCTTTTGGAAAATTAAAAAAGAAACGAGAGGGGAGGATTTCCAGCCACCCGCTCCCTCCCCTTTTAATCGCCTTCTGCGACACGCAGGGAATACGTGGACTTGCTATATATATATATATATATATATATATATATATATATATATATATATATATATATATATATATATATATATATATATATTATTATCATTATTATCTATTTTCATTTTTCTTTCTCGCTGTCGCCTGCGTCAGCGAGGTAGCGCAAGGAAACAGACGAAAGAAAGTCCCAACCCACCCACATACACATGTATATACATACACGTCCACACAAGCAAAAATACATACCTATACATCTCAACGTATACATATATATACATACACAAACATATTCATATATACACATGTACATAATTCATACAGTCTGCCTTTATTCATTCCCATCGCCACCCCGCCACACATTAAATGACAACCCCCTCCACCGCATGTGCGTGAGGTAGCGCTAAGAAAAGACAACAAAGGCCATATTCGTTCACACTCAGTCTCTAGCTGTCATGAAATAATGCAACGAAACCACAGCTCCCTTTCCACATCCAGGCCCCACTGAACTTTCCATGGTTTACCCTAGATGTCTCATATGACTGGTTCAATCCATTGACAGCAGGTCGACCCCGGTATACTACATTGTTCCAATTCACTCTATTCCTTGCACTCCTTTCACCCTCCTGCATGTTCAGGCCCCGATCACTCAAAATCTTTTTCACTCCAACTTTCCACCTCCAATTTTGTTTCCAACTTCTCGTTCCCTCCACCTCTGACACATATATCCTCTTGGTCAATCTTTCCTCACTCATTCTCTCCATGTGACCAAACCATTTCAAAACACCCTCTTCTGCTCTCTCAATCACACTCTTTTTATTACCACACATCTCTCTTACTCTATTATTACTTACTCGATCAAACCACCTCACACCACATATTGTCCTCAAACATCTCATTTCCAGCACATCCACCCTCCTCCACACAACTCTATCTATTGCCCACGCCTCGCAACCATATAACATTGTTGGAACCACTATTCCTTCAAACAAACCCATTTTTGCTTTCCAAGATAATGTTCTCGACTTCCACACATTCTTCAACGCTCCCAGAACTTTTGCCCACTCCCCCACCCTGTGTTTCACTTCCGCTTCCATGGTTTCATCCGCTGCCAAATCCTCTCCCAGATATCTGAAACACTTCACTTTCTCCAGTTTTTCTCCTTTACTTACCTCCCAGTTGACCAGTCCCTCAACCCAACTGTACCTAATAACCTTGCTCTTATTCACATTATTCTCAGCTTTCTTCTTTCACACACTTTACCAAACTCAGTCACCAGCTTCTGCAGTTTCTCACACGAATCAGCCACCAGCGCTGTATCATCAGCAAACAACAACTGGCTCACTTCCCAAGCTCTCTCATCCACAACAGACTGCATACTTGTCCCTCTTTCCAAAACTCTTGCCTTCCCCTCCCTAACAACCCCATCCATAAACAAATTAAACAACCATGGAGACATCACACACCCCTGCCGCAAACAAACATTCACTGAGACCCAATCACTTTCCTCTCTTCCTACACGTATACAGGCCTTACATCCTCGATAAAAACTTTTCACTGCTTCTAACAACTTGCCTCCCACACCATATATTCTTAATACCTTTCACAGAGCATCTCTATCAACTCTATTATATGCCTTCTCCAAATCTATAAATGCTACATACAAGTCCATTTGCTGTTCTAAGTATTTATCACATACATTCTTCAAAGCAAACACCTGATCCACACATCCTCTACCACTTCTGAAACCACACTGCTCTCTCCCAATCTGATGCTCTGTACATGCCTTCACCCTCTCAGTCAATACCCTCCCATATGATTTCCCAGGAATACTCAACAAACTTATACCTCTGTAATTTGAGCACTCACTTTTATCATTACTCACATTACTCACCTTTGCATTCAAATCACCTATCGCTAAAACCTGGTCTCGTGCATCAAAACTACTAACACACTCACTCAGCTGCTCCCAAAACACTTGCCTCTCATGATCTTTCTTCTCATGCACAGGTGCATATGAACCAATGATCACTCATCTCCCTCCATCCACTTTCAGTTTTACCCATATCAATCTTGAGTTTACTTTCTTACACTCTTTCACATTCTCCCACCACTCCTATTTCAGGAGTAGTGCTACTCCTTCCCTTGCTCTTGTCCTCTCACTAACCCCTGACTTTACACCCAAGACATTCCCAAACCACTCTTCCCCTTTAACCTTGAGCTTCGTTTCGCTCAGAGCCAAAACATCCAGGTTCCTTTCCTGAGACATACTACCTGTCTCTCCTTTTTCTCATCTTGGTTACATCCACACACATTTAGATCCCCAATCTGAGCCTTCAAGGAGGATGAGCACTCTCCGCGTGACTCCTTCTTCTGTTTCCTCTTTTAGAAAGTTAAGATACAAGAAAGGGAGGGTTTCCAGACCCCCGCCCCCGTCCCCTTTAGTCGCCTTCTACGACACGTGAGGAATGTGTGGGAAGTATTCTTTCTCCCCTATCCCCAGGGATAATATATATATCCATATATATATATATATATATATATATATATATATATATATATATATATATATATATATATATATATATATATATATATATATATATATATATATATATATATATATATATATATATATATATATCCACTCATACAAATTGCTTTTTCAAAATAAACCTAGACGTATCTCATTTTCTCTGAACATTTGTAGACGTGTGAAGATGAACCCTAATAACTCAGTCTTCGACAGTTCCTTAATGAGAGAACTCTTCATGAATGGTGTCTGTAACCTTTCGGTTCCCCAAAATGTCCCTATCCATTATATTAATCCTTGGTGTCAATATGAGTCCAAAGATTAGATTCACATCATTATCTCTGGGAGGGAGAGTGAGCACGGCTTAGCATAATTAGGCCAGGATCAAGTTGCCGGTACGCGCGCCCCGGACCACTCGAAGAAAGCCGAGTTCGCAGACGACACCCACTGAAGTTAACTGGCAGCAGGAGACGAGGAGCTGAAGTGTTCGAGAGGGAGGGGACGGAGGACTCTAAGTACTCTACTGCTGGGAACAGATTTCCAGTGTCCAAGAAGATGTGTTCAAAATTAGGAATAAATTTCTCATTTCATCCGAAAGAGTATCTAAATACCCCGAATGTATTTCTCGTGTTACCTAAAACGTTCCTAGTCAGACTGGATATCTTTCCTAATTAACGGAAAGCGTTCCCAAAGAAACCAATAGATTTTTTTCTTCCACTGGAAAATGTTCCAGAGTTAAGTAACGTTTTTCCCATACACGGGTAAACGTTCTGGTGTGGAGTATATTACCAATTTACCGGCAAATGTTTGAAAAGTGTAGGATATATTTCATATTTACCGGAAAACGTTCCCAAAATACAAATGTCTTTGTTTGGGAAAGGATAGTTTACTGTCATGTGCGTAGGTGAGCCGCATCATTGTGTAAATGCAGGGTGCATAAAGATAGATAGATGGACTGAGATGAATAGTGTTTATGAGAATATAGATATGTAAATGGATTAGGTGTGGAGGGCGTGGCTGGAGAAGGTGAATCTTTAGATGATGAATTTAAGTAAAACGTAGACGTGCAGATGAAGGAGGGTATGTGAAACTTTTTAATGTGTAGATGGTGGGCAGTGCAGACAGAAAATGCCCAAAGTGTGAAGAGAGTCTTTAGCAGCGTGGAGAGGGTGCACTTATCAAGACAGAATGCGCTGAGCATAGAGAGTATGGCTACAATGTGTGTCGGTAGCAGGGCCCATGAGGGGAACTGTTTTATCCAGGGATACAAAGTTTCTTTCGGGTCCCCATCCCTTCACCTTTAGTCATCCAGTTTTTATCCACTCTGGTTTTATGCCATGAGCAGTAAGGCCAAAAAGGGTATGGAAGATGAGTGAGGGGTGGAATGGAGCGCTCTGTTAATCTTCTGCATTTTCCGAGATCCCAGGAGATTCTCAGGCCCACTTTTGGACCCCCTGG
Source organism: Panulirus ornatus (assembly GCF_036320965.1). NCBI lineage: Eukaryota > Metazoa > Arthropoda > Malacostraca > Decapoda > Palinuridae > Panulirus > Panulirus ornatus. The sequence continues at coordinate 17,909,662 of NC_092273.1, forward strand.
CACGGGTACGATGCAACCCCGCACCTCCCCTCTCAGAGGCTCGGGTCGGTGGAAAGTACGTACAGGGAGTCAGTGAGAGCCAGAAGAGTGTGTGGTGGGACGAAGGGTATGTTGAATATGCAGTATTATAACACAGTGCGAGGAGAGGAGTCAACCAACCTTTACACAACCCCCATGATGCTGAAAGTGAAGAGCGTAAACATGATGAAGACAATATAAACGATCCAGTAACATGACCCCCGTGGATCTGTCGTAGACCAATGCATTAGGACATTAGTGGATAACGTAAATACCCACTCTACTGTATATGCATTGTGGATGTGAGAGAGAGTGAACTGCATATGTATGAATAGCTCCAATTTGTAAGCTAATGCGTGCAGGGGAAATTCTTTTGTGAGACAATAAAGGTTAGAAGTCACCGGGAGTGTGTTAACTGCCATGAAAATGAAATGTGTTCATGGCGCTGTGTTTGTATGTACAGGTCTACCTCTATCATGTCATGTGCCATAAACCACAGAGGAGGTTAAATAATTAACCGAATGGATACAATTATTTCCCAGTGGTCTATGTTGACGTAGTCATATATGACCAACATCATTACCGGTTCTGAGATTTGCTAATGTACAGATATTCTTTCTCTTTTTTTTTTGGGGGGGGGGACCCGGAATGGTAAGGATAAAGTTCCATGTCATAGTCGTGGCTATGATGAAAGAAACATAAAATGATGTGTGTTAAGAACTATTACAGATTCAACAAACCCAGCTGTCATTCTTTCACTTATGGATCATATATACATATATATATATATATATATATATATATATATATATATATATATATATATATATATATATATATATATATATATATATATATATATATATATATTTCTATGAGTCCACGGCGAAAATGAAACACAATATGTTCCCAAGTGCACTTTCGTGTAATAATCACATCATCAGGGGAGACACAAGAGAGAAATATAACAGTCAGTTGATATACAACGAAGAGACGTAGCTAGGACGACATTTGGTAAACATGCAATTGTCCAAGACATATGTATATATTGGAAAAGATCATAAGTGAGCGCGTGATCAAGTATATTCCTTATAATCCAAGGGGAAATTAAGCACGATAAGTTCCCAAGTATACTTTTGTTAATAATCACATCAGGGGAGATGCAAGAAATATAATAGTTTATAGATATACACGGGTGGTACGTAGCTAGGACGCCATTTGGTAAACAAGTGACTACCTAATGGAGTTCGGGTGCGTTCATTTCGGACAATATGCGTATCATAAAATTCATTATGTGGACAAGATAGGGACGGTTTACAAATTTTATCAACAATAAACCTATCCAATTTGTATGGATCTTCACTAATATCAATGTCACAATTTCTATCAACAAATACACAAAGAATTGCAACATCATTATTAATGAAGGTCTATACAAAATTAATAGGTTTATTGTTGCTGAAATTTGTAAACAGTTCCATTTCTTGTCCATTTAATAGATTTTATGATACGCATGTTGCCAGACTCGAACGCACCCGAGCTCCATTTGGGAAGTCACTTGTTAATCAAATAGCGTCCTAGCTACGTCTCTACCCAGCATATCAAATGATTATATTTCATTCTTTATATCTCCCCTGCTCATGTGATCACTCCACGAAAGTGCACTTGGGAACTTATCGTGTTTAATTTCCCATTAGATTACGAGGAATTTACTTGATCAGACGCTCAGTTATGATCTTTTCCAATATATATATATATATATATATATATATATATATATATATATATATATATATATATATATATATATATATATATATATATATATATATATATAGTTGATAGAGATGCTCTGTGGAAGGTATTAAGAATATATGGTGTGGGAGGCAAGTTGTTTGAAGCAGTGAAAAGTTTTTATCGAGGATGTAAGGCATGTGTACGTGTAGGAAGAGAGGAAAGTGATTGGTTCTCAGTGAATGTAGGTTCGCGGCAGGGGTGTGTGATGTCTTAATGGTTGTTTAATTTGTTTATGGATGGGGTTGTTAGGGAGGTGAATGCAAGAGTTTTGGAAAGAGGAACAAGCATGAAGTCTGTTGGGGATGAGAGAGCTTGGGAAGTGAGTCAGTTGTTGTTCGCTGATGATACAGCGCTGGTGGCTGATTCATGTGAGAAACTGCAGAAGCTGGTGACTGAGTTTGGTAAAGTGTGTGAAAGAAGAAAGTTAAGAGTAAATGTGAATAAGAGCAAGGTTATTAGGTACAGTAGGGTTGAGGATCAAGTTAATTGGGATGTGAGTTTGAATGGAGAAAAACTGGAGGAAGTGAAGTGTTTTAGATATCTGGGAGTGGATCTGGCAGCGGATGGAACCATGGAAGCGGAAGTGGATAATAGGGTGGGGGAGGGGGCGAAAATTCTGGGAGCCTTGAAGAATGTGTGGAAGTCGAGAACATTATCTCGGAAAGCAAAAATGGGTATGTTTGAAGGAATAGTGGTTCCAACAATGTTGTATGGTTGCGAGGCGTGGGCTATGGATAGAGTTGTGCGCAGGAGGATGGATGTGCTGGAAATGAGATGTTTGAGGACAATGTGTGGTGTGAGGTGGTTTGATCGAGTAAGTAACGTAAGGGTAAGAGAGATGTGTGGAAATAAAAAGAGCGTGGTTGAGAGAGCAGAAGAGGGTGTTTTGAAATGGTTTGGGCACATGGAGAGAATGAGTGAGGAAAGATTGACCAAGAGGATATATGTGTCGGAGGTGGAGGGAACGAGGAGAGAGGGAGACCAAATTGGAGGTGGAAAGATGGAGTGAAAAAGATTTTGTGTGATCGGGGCCTGAACATGCAGGAGGGTGAAAGGAGGGCAAGGAATAGAGTGAATTGGATCGATGTGGTATACCGGGGTTGACGTGCTGTCAGTGGATTGAATCAAGGCATGTGAAGCGTCTGGGGTAAACGATGGAAAGCTGTGTAGGTATGTATATTTGCGTGTGTGGACGTATGTATATACATGTGTATGGGGGTGGGTTGGGCCATTTCTTTCGTCTGTTTCCTTGCGCTACCTCGCAAACGCGGGAGACAGCGACAAAGTATAATAAAAAAAATAAATATTTATATATATGTATATATATACATATATATATATATATATATATATATATATATATATATATATACATATATATATATATATATATATATATATATATATATATATATATATATATATATATATATATATATATATATATATATATATATTTATCCCTGGGGATAGGGGAGAAAGAATACTTCCCACGTATTCCCTGCGTGTCGTAGAAGGCGACTAAAAGGGAAGGGAGCGGGGGACTGGAAATCCCCCCCCCCCCCTCTCATTTTTTTTTTTTAATTTTCCAAAAGAAGGAACAGAGAAGGGGGCCAGGTGAGGATATTTCCTCAAAGGCTCAGTCCTCTGTTCTTAAAGCTACCTCGCTAATTGCGGGAAATGGCGAATAGTATGAAAGAAAAGAAAAAGATATATATATATATATATATATATATATATATATATATATATATATATATATATATATATATATATATGTGTGTGTGTGTGTGTGTGTATATATATATGGGTAGGGAAAATGCTTTCGGGAAAAGACATATATACATAATGGACAACTTATGTTTCACTTAAAAAGTAAAATACCTTAAACGGGCAGGAAGGAATTAATGAGGTTATTTTGTTAAGAGGGTTGGCGGATGCCCCGTAGGTCGAGGGTTAAGTTCTGAGTAAACAGAGCAAGGAAAATTTTGTGTTTTTAGACTGGAATAATACCAGCGGGAGAATAAGGCGAGATGATTAAATCATAACAGTAAGAGCTGCGTAAATAAATCATGGGATATATATATACAAAGTAATATTAAATTGAGAATGCTAACATTCTGTTTGTACTACTAATGGCTTGCTCTTTTATGATGGAAAGTAATTCAGGCTGCTTTTCAATGTTTATTCTTTTTAATCATCTTTAGTGCCGCAGCAATCTGACGAGACTTTGAGCCATAAAGTGACTATAACATTAGCTTACAAGGGAATATTTTGTTTAAGAATGGATTCGCATATAGAAACCAGCCTAAAGATCTCAATCAGTCTGTTTCCAGATGGTAAATTCTATGGGTGGAGAGTACTCATATGTGTTGAAGAGCTGGGAAATGATTGTATAAGAATAGTAGATGTAACTCTATGAAAGATCGAGAGAAGACTGTGGAGGAACGAATGTTAACATCGTAGCGGTGAGCTTGTAATCAGCGACACAGAGAGGAGGAAGACACAAGAACCGGGTAAGACCCTTGAAGACCATCTCGACTCTTGGCTGATCAGCTGTGAAGGTTGGGTTTAAGTTATGCCTTCTCGATCACAAAGTAACAGAAATTGGCATAGATTCATTCAGACCCGTAGAGATACTAAGATGATATGATAGTCATAACTGTAGATGTAATAGTAAGACAGCAGAGCACACTGGGGTTTTAGAGGGAGAGGTCGAGCCCCGGTGATTCTCCTTGATCTGCAGATTAAGGTCATCTAACACGGAGAGGGGAGAACCTCACAGGCTGCAGCAACGGTTTAGCACTTTTACTGATGCGTGAAGAAGGGAGCAGGAAGTTGGGTGCAGCCACAAACTGCAGTGAACTGGAAAAGGACACATGGCAGGGAAGACTGTGAGAGGAGTAGGTGCAGGATAGTGGGTTATATAACGCTATATGAGCCTTTGGTGTTTGAGTAAGCGAGATCAGATTAGGAGGATAAACATCCAGTTTATCAGGGTAGTCAACAGTTAATGCAAGAAGCAAGAGAGAAATCACTTTCTTTATTATCACGTCATATTATCTCTTACGAAAATGGGTAAATGGATAAATGATGAGCCTGACACGTGATTAAACATAAGAATTGATTTCTTAACAATACAGACCTTCAGGCAACCTTCACCCCCCTCTGCCTCTCTTGAAATTGTAATGCTTCCTATTCATCAAGAACCCTGTGCATGCCGCTGCTCAACAGATATAGCTTACCTCGTAGTTTCCATATTTTCCTCTCCCTTCGTACAGGGGCAGGAAACAAGCACTACGCTAATCCTTTGGCACCTCGCCTTAGGGAGAGGGAAGTCACGATTAAAAGATGGAAACAGTAACACACTAAAAGCTTCGTATCTACCTAGATGCCTTGTCTAACATAAATGGCCCTTTGATGTGACGCTGATGAGCAAGGAACTTCCAGGAACACATCCATGTGTGCTGGCTCTGGTGGTCGACCTTACGAAACAGTAGTCTTGGTTCCAGTCATTTACATATATGGCACTGATAAGGAAATCCATATCATCAATTATTTTACCCATTTAGGAGCATTAGCTAACATGGAAAACATGGAAAGTGATCCCCTCCCATCTCCCTAACTGATGCTCATTCGACATGATGCAGTCAGCAGCAATGGACTTAACTTCACACGTAACGCGTGCAAACCTTATAAACCAGGCAAAGTTTGAGTTTCTAATTAAATTTCAGGAATATCCAAAATAGGGTCCCACTTAGCTCTTGGTACCTGTGGAGATAAACGGTGATCAACAGTTCCCCCCCTGCTGCTCTGAATGTATCAGCTATATCAACACTTTGAGCTCAACGCCTGGTGTGAGCACTGATGACGTCGACACGACTTTTGGATTTGATGACCTGGCTGTTGACCTGATCCACACAGGTCAGGTCAATGACCAGATCGTCGACGATACCCAACGGTCTACTGTCGTGTTCAAGAGTCAAACCGTTGTGTGAAGTGATCATTCCGTCGCACTCAAGAGCTGAGCAAGGACCAGATGCCATCAACCTCACCTGCCACAAAACCATTGCCCCTCACCTGCCACAAGCCATTGTTCCCCACCTGCCACAAACCATTGCCCCTAGCCAGCCATAAGCCATTGCCCCTTACCTCCCACAGACCATTGCCCCTCACCTGCCACAAGCCATTGCCCCTTACCTCCCACAGACCATTGCCCCTCAACTGCCACAAACCATTGCCCTTCACCTGCCACAAATCATTGCCCCTCACCTGCCACAAACCATCATCGCTCCGTTAACACAAGCGATCACACATCTCCCGTCACAAACTATCATCATATCCTGACAAAGACCATCACACTGTTTCTACTATAAACCATCGACCATTCATCTACCAGAAACCATATTCTTCACCTGCCACAAACCATCACCCAATCATGCCACAGGCCATCACCTCTAAACTTCCACGTACCTGCCACGAAACATCACCCTCCCCTCCTCGCCTGCCACAAACCACCACCACACAGCTGTCAACACCTTCATTAGTGTCTCGGAAATTCCAGAAAACTGTCGTCTGGGGAAAACCTTCTCCAATTCGTATACATATTATGGACAGATCCTGGAGTGTGACAGAAATATATATTCCATTACTAAAGTCAAGGCCAACCTGGAGAGAAGAGTTGGGACTCTGTAGGGAAATGAATTAATAAGCGGTGTCGCAAGTAATGGAAATTATCGTTATTTCATATGATAACCACAAAGGAGGCAAATGCTATGACTTTTGAAGGTACAAGAGTGGTTAAGATGGAGTCAGACTATGCCGAGAAAAGAGAAAATTTCTGCGATCGTCTTACATACAAGCGAACGCCCTGTACGGCAAGTTCATGAAATTTAAAGTCATTTCTTAACTTTCTGAGCAGCACGACGGTACGACCCTCGTGAAGGACGTTGTAACCCCTTGAGCAGGACGGCACAGCTCTCTAACCTGACCCATACGAGTCGGCTCAAAGGCCTAGGCCAATATATCCAAGGGTTGGGCCGTCACGGGTAAGGGTTTAAATGGCAGTATCTCAGACCTTGAGAAAATGGGAGGTCTAAGCGTTAATATTCATCATAACGTTAGAACGGCAAAAACGAATTTTCAATGAGTTTCAGGAGTCATTGTCTCTCATCTGTCTTCATCTACATGGGTAAAGGTGAGCAAGAAAGAATATAATCTAAGAAAAACGTAAGTGATTCGTGTTTAACAGGAATATTCACCTACAGAGCAAGTGAAGTTGGAAGGTCAGAAAGGGTTTATAAGGGTAACACATTTCACACGTCAACAAACAGCCTCGAAAGGACCAAGTGGTCTGTTGCTCTTTGTATTCCTTTGCCTCAACATGTGAGCACCACATTGTACCACGAGAGAAAAGGGAATTCCTGCCATTGCATAGAGTTCGAAAGAACTTCCAATATTTAAAAAAAATGAAAGGTCACTGACCCAGAACTTGTCGTTAGGACTGTAAATTAACCCTTACATTCATCTTCCTCAAACTGATTCTGTCTAGTTACGCTGATGGAGAGGTGAATATGTCACCATTGATTATATCATTACAAGGCCTCGTTGCTTTGGGATATATTACAATTGATCTTATACCATTGTTACTTACCTCACCTCTGGTTGGCTTTAGTCAGACATGACTTTTTTGCTGCGGGATATACCATTGTTGTTGATGTTGCTGTATGTTACATACCCTACCAGCGATGTTTCTGGCACTGTTGGTTACGTCATTGATGGCTAGGTTACAGTTGCTTGAAATTCACGCTCTCTCTCTCTCTCTCTCTCTCTCTCTCTCTCTCTCTCTCTCTCTCTCTCTCTCTCTCTCTCTCTCTCTCTCTCTCTCTCTCTCTCTCTCTCTCTCCACTGAAGGTTCTATCATTACTGGTTGTGATCTTGTTATCACTGTTTGTTACATCAATGATGATTTTGTGGTTTGGTTAAGTGGTTTGGATAAGTGGTTTGGTTAAGAAAGGTTTTGAAACCTTTCATGGTTTGGTTAAGTGGTTTGGATAAGTGGTTTGGTTAAGAAAGGTTTTGAAACCTTTCATGATACCACTGTTGCTTTGGTTCCTAAAGTTCTCCCCGCTGTTATTTTTGTCACTGTAGAATACATCAGTGATAATCCTGCAGCTGTTGGTTGGAACACTTTTTGTTCTCTCCTCTCTGGTCATTACACTGCCAACGATATACGTGACGATCATAAGTCTCTCGGCTGCACCAGTGTAAAGACCATGTCGAAAACTGATTACGTTAATGTGATATAAACTGTTCCTGATGACACCAATTACGTCTATGGTATTATAAGTATTTCTATACACCTTTGTGCTGATCTTGTTGGTTGCATAATTGTAAATTCACTTACAGTTGATTACATCGCTGTACAGTTTATTATTACCATTTACGTTCTTTTGAGTTATTGTACTTTATATATGGTGTGTGGTTGAGGATAATACTTTTGAAGACCTATTTCATATATATGCAGATGTCTTATGGTATACTGTACACATACATACCTAAAATGTTTATCATTTTAACTCACACTTAAATCAAAGTATATCAAAATGCCTCACGAATCACCAGGTCTTCTGATATCACCTCACTTCAACCATCCTTTCTCGTCCGCCTAAATATTGCTTCCATGTATGATTTAAAGGCAATTTTATTTAGCTAAGGGCTCCCACTAGCCTTCTGCAACTGCTACAGCACCTATGACATGTTCCCGCGGCATACAACTTCCTCCTTTTACCAATAGTTTCTGTAAGAAGAACAGATGCACGAGGATTGGTCGATATGAACCTCCTTCCCTCGTTCAGGTAAGCAGTGGAATTGTCTTACTTGTTTTGGCTTTCTCTAGCTATATATATATATATATATATATATATATATATATATATATATATATATATATATATATATATATATATATATATATATATATATATTTTTTTTTTTTTTAAACTATTCGCCATTTCCCGCGTCAACGAGGTAGCGTTAAGAACAGAGGACTGGGCCTTTTTTGGAATATCCTCACCTGGCCCCCTCTGTTCCTTCTTTTGGAAAATTAAAAAAAAAAAACGAGAGGGGGGGATTTCCAGCCCCCCGCTCCCTCCCCTTTTAGTCGCCTTCTACGACACGCAGGGAATACGTGGGAAGTATTCTTAATCCCCTATCCCCAGGGATAATATATATATATATATATATATATATATATATATATATATATATATATATATATATATATATATATATATATATATATATATATATATATATATATATGTATACATATATATATATATATATATATATATATATATATATATATATATATATATATATATATATATATATATATGTATATATATGGAGATGGAGTGAGTATTTTGAAGGTTTGTTGAATGTGTTTGATGATAGAGTGGCAGATATAGGGTGTTTTGGTCGAGGTGGTGTGCAAAGTGCGAGGGTTAGGGAAAATGAGTTGGTAAACAGAGAAGAGGTAGTAAAAGCTTTGCGGAAGATGAAAGCCGGCAAGGCAGCAGGTTTGGATGGTATTACAGTGGAATTTATTAAAAAAAGGGGGTGACTGTATTGTTGACTGGTTGGTAAGGTTATTTAATGTATGTATGACTCATGGTGAGGTGCCTGAGGATTGGCGGAATGCGTGCATAGTGCCATTGTACAAAGGCAAAGGGGATAAGAGTGAGTGCTCAAATTACAGAGGTATAAGTTTGTTGAGTATTCCTGGCAAATTATATGGGAGGGTATTGATTGAGAGGGTGAAGGCATGTACAGAGCATCAGATTGGGGAAGAGCAGTGTGGTTTCAGAAGTGGTAGAGGATGTGTGGATCAGGTGTTTCCTTTGAAGAATGTATGTGAGAAATACTTAGAAAAGCAAATGGATTTGTATGTAGCATTTATGGATCTGGAGAAGGCATATGATAGAGTTGATAGAGATGCTCTGTGGAAGGGATTAAGAATATATGGTGAGGGAGGCAAGTTGTTAGAAGCAGTGAAAAGTTTTTATCGAAGATGTAAGGCATGTGTACGTGTAGGAAGAGAGGAAAGTGATTGGTTCTCAGTGAATGTAGGTTTGCGGCAGGGGTGTGTGATGTCTCCATGGTTGTTTAATTTGTTTATGGATGGGGTTGTTAGGGAGGTGAATGCAAGAGTTTTGGAAAGAGGGGCAAGTATGAAGTCTGTTGGGGATGAGAGAGCTTGGGAAGTGAGTCAGTTGTTGTTCGCTGATGATACAGCGCTGGTGGCTGATTCATGTGAGAAACTGCAGAAGCTGGTGACTGAGTTTGGTAAAGTGTGTGAAAGAAGAAAGTTAAGAGTAAATGTGAATAAGAGCAAGGTTATTAGGTACAGTAGGGTTGAGGGTCAATTCAATTGGGAGGTGAGTTTGAATGGAGAAAAAACTGGAGGAAGTGAAGTGTTTTAGATATCTGGGAGTGGACCTGGCAGCGGATGGAACCATGGAAGCGGAAGTGGATCATAGGGTGGGAGAGGGGGCGAAAATTCTGGGAGCCTTGAAGAATGTGTGGAAGTCGAGAACATTATCTCGGAAAGCAAAACTGGGTATGTTTGAAGGAATAGTGGTTCCAACAATGTTGTATGGTTGCGAGGCGTGGACTATGGATAGAGTTGTGCGTAGGAGGATGGATGTGCTGGAAATGAGATGTTTGAAGACAATGTGTGGTGTGAAGTATTTTGATCGAGTAAGTAACGTAAGGGTAAGAGAGATGTGTGGAAATAAAAAGAGCGTGGTTGAAAGAGCAGAAGAGGGTGTTTTGAAATGGTTTGGTCACATGGAGAGAATGAGTGAGGAAAGATTGACCAAGAGGATATATGTGTCGGAGGTGGAGGGAACGAGGAGAAGAGGGAGACCAAATTGGAGGTGGAAAGATGGAGTGAAAAAGATTTTGTGTGATCGGGGCCTGAACATGCAGGAGGGTGAAAGGAGGGCAAAGAATAGAGTGAATTGGAGCGATGTGGTATACCGGGTTGACGTGCTGTCAGTGGATTGAATCAAGGCATGTGTATGGGGGTGGGTTGGGCCATTTTTTTCGTCTGTTTCATTGCGCTACCTCGCAAACGCGGGAGACAGCGGCAAAAAAAAAAAAAAAAATATATATATATATATATATATATGTATATATATATATATATATATATATATATATATATATATATATATATATATATATATATATATATATATATATAATCCCTGGGGATAGGGGAGAAAGAATACTTCCCACACCACACATTGTCCTCAAACATCTCATTTCCAGCACATCCATCCTCCTGCGCACAACTCTATCCATAGCCCACGCCTCGCAACCATACAACATTGTTGGAACCACTATTCCTTCAAACATACCCATTTTTGCTTTCCGAGATAATGTTCTCGACTTCCACACATTCTTCAAGGCCCCCAGAATTTTCGCCCCCTCCCCCACCCTATGATCCACTTCCGCTTCCATGGTTCCATCCGCTGCCAGATCCACTCCCAGATATCTAAAACACTTCACTTCCTCCAGTTTTTCTCCATTCAAACTCACCTCCCAATTGACTTGACCCTCAACCCTACTGTACCTAATAACCTTGCTCTTATTCACATTTACTCTTAACTTTCTTCTTCCACACACTTTACCAAACTCAGTCACCAGCTTCTGCAGTTTCTCACATGAATCAGCCACCAGCGCTGTATCATCAGCGAACAACAACTGACTCACTTCCCAAGCTCTCTCATCCCCAACAGACTTCATACTTGCCCCTCTTTCCAAAACTCTTGCATTTACCTCCCTAACAACCCCATCCATAAACAAATTAAACAACCATGGAGACATCACACACCCCTGCCGCAAACCTACATTCACTGAGAACCAATCACTTTCCTCTCTTCCTACACGTACACATGCCTTACATCCTCGATAAAAACTTTTCACTGCTTCTAACAACTTTCCTCCCACACCATATATTCTTAATACCTTCCACAGAGCATCTCTATCAACTCTATCATATGCCTTCTCCAGATCCATAAATGCTACATACAAATCCATTTGCTTTTCTAAGTATTTCTCACATACATTCTTCAAAGCAAACACCTGATCCACACATCCTCTACCACTTCTGAAACCACACTGCTCTTCCCCAATCTGATGCTCTGTACATGCCTTCACCCTCTCAATCAATACCCTCCCATATAATTTACCAGGAATACTCAACAAACTTATACCTCTGTAATTTGAGCATTCACTCTTATCCCCTTTGCCTTATATATATATATATATATATATATATATATATATATATATATATATATATATATATATATATATATATATATATAGATAGATATATATATATTATCCCTGGGGATAGGGGAGAAAGAATACTTCCCATGTATTCCCTGCGTGTCGTAGAAGGCGACTAAAAGGGAAGGGAGCGGGGGGCTGGAAATCCTCCCCTCTTGTTTTTTTTTTTTTCCCAAAGAAGGAACAGAGAAGGGGGCCAGATGAGGATATTCCCTCAAAGGCCCAGTACTCTGTTCTTAACGCTACCTCGCTAATGCGGGAAATGGCGAATAGTATGAAAGAAAAAGATATATACATATATATATATATATATATATATATATATATATATATATATATATATATATATATATATATATATATATATATATATATATACATATATATATATACGCATGTAAGTAGGAGAGATGGCCAGAGAGCGAAATTGGATTACGTGTTGATTGATAGGCGCGAGAAAGAAGGACTTTTGGATGTTAATGTGCCGAGAGGTGCAACTGCCTGTGGAGGCGAAGGTGAAGATATGTAGAGGTTTTCAGAAAAGAAGAGAGAATGTTGGGGTGAAGAGAGTGGTGAGAGTAAGTGAGCTTGGGAAGGAGACTTGTGTGAAGAAGCACCTGGAGAGACTGAGTACAGAATGGAAAAAGGTGAGAACAAAGGAGGTAAAGGGAGTGGGAGAGGAATGGGATGTATTTAGGGAAGCAGTGATTGCTTGCGCAAAAGTTGCTTGTGGCATGAGAAGAGTGGGAGGTGGGCAGACTAGAAAGGGTAGTGAGTGGTGGGATGAAGAAGTAAGATTATTAGTGAAAGAGAAGAGAGAGGCATTTGGACGATTTCTGCAGGGAAAAATGCAAATGACTTGGAGATGTATAAAAGAAAGAGGCAGGAGGTCAAGAGAAAGGTGCAAGAGGTGAAAAAGAGGGCAAATGAGAGTTGGGGTGAGAGAGTATCATTAAATTATAGGGAGAATAAAAAGATGTTTTGGAAGGAGATAAATAAAGTGCGCAAGACAAGGAAACAAATGGGAACATCAGTGAAGGGGGCAAATGGGGAGGTGATAACAAGGAATGTCGATGTGAGAAGGAGATTGAGTGAGTATTTTGAAGGGTTGTTGAATGTGTCTGATGATAGAGTGGCAGATATAGGGTGTTTTGGTCGAGGTGGTGTGCAAAGTGAGAGGGTTAGGGAGAATGATTTGGTAAACAGAGAGGAAGGAGTAAAAGCTTTGCGGAAGATGAAAGCCGGCAAAGCAGCGGGTTTGGATTTTATTGCAGTGGACTTTATTAAAAAAGGGGGTGACTGTATTGTTGACTGGTTGGTAAGGTTATCTGATGTATGTATGACTCATGGTGAGGTGCCTGAGGATTGGCGGAATGCTTGCGTATTGCCATTTTACAAAGGCAAAGGAGATAAAGGTGTGTGTTCAAACTGCAGAAGTATAGGTTTATTGAGTGTTTCTGGGAAATTTTCATGGGAGGGTATTGATTGAGAGGGTGAAGACATGTACAGAGCATCAGACTGGGGAAGAGCAGTGTGGTTTCAGAAGTGGTAGAGGATGTGTGGATCAGGTGTTTGCCTTGAAGAATGTACGTGAGAAATACTCAGGAAAACAGATAGATTTATACGTAGCATTTATGGATCTGTAGAAGGCATATGACAGAGTTGATAGAAATGCTCTGTAGAAGGTATTAAGAGTATATGGTGTGGGAGGTAAGTTGCTGGAGGTAGTGAAAGGTTTTATCGAGGATGTAAAGCACGTGTACCAATAGGAAGAAAGGAAATTGATTAGTTCCCAGTGAATGTCGGTTTGCGGCAAGGATGCGTGATGTTTCCATGGTTGTTTAATTAGTTTATGGATGGGGTTGTTAGGGAGGTGAATGCAAGAGTTTTGGAGAGAGGGGCAGGTATGCAATCTATTGTAGATGAGAGGGTTTGGGAAGTGAGTCAGTTGTTGTTCGCCGATGATACAGCTCTGGTGGCTGATTCGGGTGAGAAACTGCAGAAGCTGGTGATTGAGTTTGTGAAAGAATAAAACTGAGGGTAAATGTGAATAAGAGCAAGGTTATTAGGTACAGTAGGGTTGAGGACAAGTCAACTGGGAGGTAAATTTGAATAGAGAAAAATTGGAGGAAGTGAAGTGTTTTAGATATCTGGAAGTGGATTTGGCAGCGGATGAAACCATGGAAGTGGAAGTGAATCATAGGGTGGGGGAGGGGGCAAAAGTTCTGGGAGCGTTGAAAAATGTATGGAAGTCGAGAAACTTATCTTGGGAAGCAAATATGGGTATGTTTGAAGGAATAGTGGTTTCCAACAATGTTTTATGGTTGCGCGGTGTGGGCTATAGATAGAGTTGTGCCGAGGAGGGTGGATGTGCTGAAAATGAGATGTTTGAGGACAATATGTGGTGTGAGGTGGTTTGATCGAGTAAGTAATGAAAGGGTAAGAGAGATATGTGGATTAAAAAGAGTGTGGTTGAGAGAGCAGAAGAGGGTGTTTTGAAATGGTTTGGTCACATGGAGGGAATGAGTGAGGAAAGATTGACGAAGAGGATATATGTGTCAGAGGTGGAGGGGACGAGGAGAAGAGGGAGACCAAATTGGAGGTGGAAAGATGGAGTGAAAAAGATTTTGAGTGATCGGAGCCTGAACATGCAGGAGGGTGAAAGTCGTGCAAGGAATAGAGTGAATTAGAACGATGTGGTACACCGGGGTCGACGTGCTGTTAATGGATTGAACCAGGGCATGTGAAGCGTCTGGGGTAAACCATGGAAAGTTTTGTGAGGCCTGGATCTGGAAAGGGAGCTGTGGTATCGGGGCATCATACATAACAGCTAGAGACTGAGTGTGAATTGAATGTGGCCTTTGTTGTCTTTTCCTAGCGCTACCTCGCGCACATGCGGGGGGAGGGTGTTGTCATATCATGTGTGGCGGGGTGGCGACGGAATGAATAAAGGGCAGACAGTATGAATTACGTACATGTGTATATATGAATATGTCTGTGTGTGTGTATATATATGTACACGTTGAGATGTATAGGTATGTATATGTGCGTGTGTGCACGTGTATGTATATGTGCGTGTGTGGACGTGTATGTATATACATGTGTATGTGGGTGGGTTGGGCCATTCTTTCGTCTGTTCCCTTGAGCTACCTCGCTAACGCGGGAGACAGCCACAAAGTATAATACACAATATATAATATATATATATATATATATATATATATATATATATATATATATATATATATATATATATATATATATATATATATCGATGGCGAAATAGATGACACAGCTGGGCTGGTTGTGTCTGTTATATTCATAACTCTAGTCATTTTCCTTTTCATTCAACTTGGCCACGACCGGGGCACAGTATATTGCCCGTAACACCTCGGTTAATACAACAATGAAAATTACAAATATACATTAACAACTTTAAGAACTGTTAGTAATATCTGACGATGCCAACATAAACCATGATTGAGTCAGTATATCCGTTCAACTAATCATTTAACTTCCCCTCTGGTTTAAAACACATAGAGTAAAAGATTTATTCCTACCCGTCCGCACACACATTGCCATGAACACATTTTAAGCTCGCGGCAGTCAACACAGTCCTCTGACTTTTGACTTTCATTATCTCACAAAAGAATTTTTCTGCACGCATTACCTTACAAATTGAAACTAGTCGTACATATGAAGTTCAGTCTTTCTCTCATCCACAATGCACACAAAATCGACTGGATATATGTATAAACTACAAATGCCCTAATTCATTGGTCTGTTACGGACCCATGGGGTAATACCATTGTGTCATCATGTTTATGCTTTTCACTTTCATCCACATGTAGGTTGTGTACAAGTGACCTCCTCTTCTCACTCTGTAGTTCTCATGCTTCATAGTCAACCATCCTTCCTCCCACCACTATACTCTTCTGACTTCTACTGACACATTTCATGTATATTTCATAGACACACGTTCCATCCACATTCACTATTCTCACTTTGTCTGGATAACTACACTCTCCAGGCTGCCTAAAGACTCACACCACACTTAACGCACATCCCATCTACACGCTTAACGTTTCCACACATTTTACCTTCCCTCCACACGCTGAAAAGTTTCACATACCATCTTTCATCTACACATCTCCAAATTACTTACTTCCATCCTAAACAGACCCCAGTGCTTTATCCTGTCTTCTGCACATCTTCAATTTATATGCCATACATTGATACACACTATCCATCTAAATCTATCCATCCTTATCTATACACCCACCATTTACACATCAAAGTGGCCCAACCCAATGTATCTACACGTAGGTCGATAAATTTCTCACTCACACACAGAAGTATGTGTATTTTGGGCGCAATTTCTCATAAATGGGAAAAAATGTCCTTACTTTGCGAAAAATTTTCCTGTAAACTGGAAATGCATTCAGTATCAAGAGAACGATTTTGGTAAATTGGAAAGGTACTTCTTGTTGTTGGAACACTTCCCATTGCATAAGAAAAGGTATTTGGTATCTTTGGGAAAAGTATTCCTCCAAATAGGAAATTACATTACGTTTTCCTAAGGAATGTTTCAAGCAGAATAGGAAATATATTCGTGTTGATCTTTTTAAAAAGGGGGAGGGGGACTTGCGGTAAACGTGTTCGATATTTCACTTAACTTCAGTGGGTGCCGTCTGCGAACTCGGCTTTCTTCGAGTGGTCCGGGGCGCGCGTACAGGCAACTTGATCCTGGCCTAATTATGCTAAGCCGTGCTCACTCTCCCTCCCAGAAATAATAATGTGAATATAATCTTTGGACTCATATTGACACCAAGGATTAATATAATGGATAGGGACATTTTGGGGAACCGAAAGGTTACAGACACCATTCATGAAGAGTTCTCTCATTAATGAACTCTTGAGAACAGACAGCTATTAAGGTTCATTTTCACAAGTCTATAAAAAATCAGAGAGAATGAGTCCGTACAGGTTAATAGAGCGTCTGTGGGCTGTAGGAGCCTTCAGAGCAGAAATTGGTCCTGGCGTAGTAATAGACAATAAACAAATAACCATAAGAATAGATATGAAAAAATATATATATTGAAAGTAAAGTGCTGATGGACACTGTGAAATTTGTGGCCAGGAATATGGACGCAAACTAGAACTTCGTATCTGTGTGAAAAATTAGGTTCTTTTAATGATAGATCGAAGCAAATCTTGCAAGAAAGGGCACAACACCTTACTGCTAACAGTGTGGTACCTGTAGTGCTAAGACTGTATCCAATTTTCGCATCTCGTCGCTCGAACTTGCACTGTGTGCTTACTGTAAGCTTATGTAATGAACTAACCTTGAAACAATTTGAGGAGCGATTATCTACCCACCAGGCTCTGACAAGAGACCAACTTTGTGACCTCTGTAATCCTCCTGCGCTCACGGGATGAGCAGGGGTGGACAATAAAGCAGTCGCTGACAGCGGCGTAAATAATATGAGGGGAAAAAAAGGAGATTCCCATCCTGGATGATAGAGGAGTGCGGTGGGATGGGTTGGTTTAGGGACGGGGATAGACCAGGCATGGACCTACACAGACGCGCCACCGGGTTCAACAAGGGGCTTAAAATATTGGCCACGCATTTCATCTCAGCTGTTGACTCTCGGGGAGGGTTGGGTGCGAACTTGAAGGTGAGCTACGCGAGGACCTCCCTCCACTGAAATTAACAGAGAAATGTGACGGGGATATGTTTTCTGACCTCCCTCCCTTCCCCCACCACCTTCGGGTATACCTGAGGGAGGTGGATAAAAATTCAGATCCCCTCCTCAAAAAATGTCCACCCCCTCCTCAAAAAAAGAAGAAAAATCTAAGCATTGAGGTACAAGGACAGTCACCTCGGAATGTTATATTAAAAGATGAGAAGCAGCGGGAGCCTTGGAGTATACCGCTGGATGTTTACCGCATGCGGCGTTTCACAAAGAAGAGCGCAGTCCATCTATTGTTGTCATAAGAGAAGTC